>NC_083469.1:26694579-26772079 GCF_030014155.1 Tachysurus vachellii
GAGAGTGTGAGTGACTGAGAGTGTAAGTGTATGTGAGTGAGTGTGAGTGAGAGTGTAAGTGTGTGTGTGAGTGAGTGCGTGAGAGAGTGAGTGTGTGTGAGTGAGTGTGTGAGTGAGTGTGTGAGTGAGTGTGTGAGTGAGTGTGAGTGAGAGTGTGAGTGAGTGAGTGTGTGAGTGAGTGTGTGAGTGAGTGAGTGAGTGAGTGTGTGTGTGAGACAGAGGGCCAGGTGTCTGTCTGCCTTGACTATCTCACTGTCATGTCTCACTGCTCTCTCATGGGCAGATCTACAGCTTCATGTTTATGTCTGTTATTATCACACACACACACTCATCATCCACACTGTAACCTGGGAATTCTTCTGTACCACACACACACACACACACACACACACACACACACACACATCATCCACACTGTAACCTGGGAATTCTTCTGTACCACACACACACACACACACACACACACACACACATCATCCACACTGTAACCTGGGAATTCTTCTGTACCACACACACACACACACACACACACACACACACACATCATCCACACTGTAACCTGGGAATTCTTCTGTACCACACACACACACACACACACACACACACATCATCCACACTGTAACCTGGGAATTCTTCTGTACCACACACACACACACACACACACACACACACACACACACACACATCATCCACACTGTAACCTGGGAATTCTTCTGTACCACACACACACACACACACACACACACCATCCACAGTGTAACCAGGGAATTCTTCTGTACCACACACACACACACACACACACACACACCATCCACAGTGTAACCAGGGAATTCTTCTGTACCACACACACACACACACACACACACTCATCATCCACACTGTAACCTGGGAATTCTTCTGTACCACACACACACACACACACACACACACACTCATCATCCACACTGTAACCTGGGAATTCTGTACCACACACACACACACACACACACACACAAACACACACACACCATCCACAGTGTAACCTGGGAATTAATAGTTAAGAGTTCTTATCTTCCTCTGATGGAGAAACCCTCTGACATAGAGATTTGTGTAGAACTTTAAAGATGATATAACATTTATTTATGAGGAGATGTTTGTGTATCATGTACAGAAGGAGTCTATAGATGTTTATGTACAGAAGGAGTCTATAGATGTTTATGTATCATGTACAGAAGGAGTCTATAGATGTTTATGTACAGAAGGAGTCTATAGATGTTTATGTATCATGTACAGAAGGAGTCTATAGATGTTTATGTATCATGTACAGAAGGAGTCTATAGATGTTTATGTACAGAAGGAGTCTATAGATGTTTATGTATCATGTACAGAAGGAGTCTATAGATGTTTATGTATCATGTACAGAAGGAGTCTATAGATGTTTATGTACAGAAGGAGTCTATAGATGTTTATGTATCATGTACAGAAGGAGTCTATAGATGTTTATGTATCATGTACAGAAGGAGTCTATAGATGTTTATGTATCATGTACAGAAGGAGTCTATAGATGTTTATGTATCATGTACAGAAGGAGTCTATAGATGTTTATGTATCATGTACAGAAGGAGTCTATAGATGTTTATGTATCATGTACAGAAGGAGTCTATAGATGTTTATGTATCATGTACAGAAGGAGTCTATAGATGTTTATGTACAGAAGGAGTCTATAGATGTTTATGTATCATGTACAGAAGGAGTCTATAGATGTTTATGTATCATGTACAGAAGGAGTCTATAGATGTTTATGTATCATGTACAGAAGGAGTCTATAGATGTTTATGTATCATGTACAGAAGGAGTCTATAGATGTTTATGTATCATGTACAGAAGGAGTCTATAGATGTTTATGTATCATGTACAGAAGGAGTCTATAGATGTTTATGTATCATGTACAGAAGGAGTCTATAGATGTTTATGTATCATGTACAGAAGGAGTCTATAGATGTTTGTGTATCATGTACAGAAGGAGTCTATAGATGTTTATGTATCATGTACAGAAGGAGTCTATAGATGTTTATGTATCATGTACAGAAGGAGTCTATAGATGTTTATGTATCATGTACAGAAGGAGTCTATAGATGTTTATGTATCATGTACAGAAGGAGTCTATAGATGTTTATGTATCATGTACAGAAGGAGTCTCCAGTGTCAGGGCTTTAAATATTAGTTGGAATAGACGAAGGAAATATTGACAGTTTATCTGAGATATAATCAAAATCCACTGTGCTTCCTAAAGCCTTCATAAAGCTACGTAATTCATCCCTGCAGTAATTACCATGCTCTCTCTCTCTCTCTCTCTCTCTCTCTCTCTCTCTCTCACTCACACACACACACACACACACACACACACACACACACACACACACACACACACACACACACACACACACACAGATCTCTAAAAGCCATTGAAAAACAAAGCACAGATGGATGTCTCTATCATACAATATTTTGCCTGAGGCACTTAAATGAATTAATGTAGCATGAGTCCAGTTAAATGTAGTAGCCTCGTGCAATCAAAGATTCTGTAAAATATGCATTTTAAATGAAATTCAAGGCGGGAAAATGATGCAGGTTTGCGTGTAAGCCGGCCGGAGCTTTGGGCGATTACGGCGAACCTGAGGACACGAGGACAGACTGTGATCTGTTTTCACTTTTAATAAACTCGAGCTGTCAAAATGGGGGTCACGGTGTCTTAGTGGTTAGCACGTTCGCCTCACACCTCCAGGGTCGGGGTTTGATTCCCACCTCCGCCTTGTGTGTGTGGGGTTTGCATGTTCTCCCCGTGCCTCGGGGGTTTCCTCCGGGTACTCTGGTTTCCTCCCCGGTCCAAAGACATGCATGGTAGGTTGATTGGCATCTCTGGAAAAATTGTCCCTAGTGTGTGATTGTGTGAGTGAATGAGAGTGTGTGTGTGTGTGTGCCCTGTGATGGGTTGGCACTCCATCCAGGGTGTATCCTGCCTTGATGCCCGATGACGCCTGAGGTAGTTCGCATAAGCGGTAGAAGATGAATGAATGAATGAGCTGTCAAAGTGAATTAAAAAAATAAAAACATTTTCGATTCTTACAGAAGCACATGGTCGAGGAAAAACAAACGAAATGAAATGACCACACAAACCTATCAGTCCTCTTCTAACCTTCTATATTTACCACCAAGTCAAACAACGAGCCTTGACGCAGCAGTCGGTGTAGTTATGATCTCCGAGTGACGTACAGATGACGTTTCACGTGACAGAACTTCGTGGAAGTTTGCTGCATTATGAGACGCTGACGGAAGGAGTCTCCGGTGTCGGAGCTTTCTGTAAGAGTCAGAAGATTTAAAGATTCACGGTAACACCATCGTAAGAGGCTGCTGAATAATAATAAGAAGCAATAATAAGAAATAAAAGTCCTTTCATGTTCGTTAAACAATGTTAATGAAGAACTATTTATATAAAAATAAGTGGGAAGAAGTTTTAAAAGAAACGCTGGTAATTAGAAGCAGGTTGCTGTGTTACACTAAAGATGCTGTTATAGGGGGAAAAAATAAGCATTAGGCTGTTAATCATTTCCTATTACAGCACGACATGATGTGTTATTCTATAGTCAGAATAACGTTACCGAAATATCAATCAACATTTATTATTTCCATTATGAATCATTTCCTGTTCTTTCCGACATCACAGACTGACCCCTATATGTAGCTCCCATCCAACAGAAGGGTTGTAAATTTAACGCCAGACAGTTCATGTCTCACCTCACGTCTATTCGAGCGCAGTCAGCTAACCACGAGGAGTTAAGTGTTTTAAAATGATGTTTTTCACGAGTCGGTGGTACTTTCAGAAGCGGCTCTAGGACTCGCTCGTATTTTCCACATACTGTACATCACCGTTTTATTAAGAGTGTCTTTGTGGAAATATCCCAGTAAAGCATGCATGAGAGTCATCTATAATTGATATGAGTGTTGAAAATGCTGAGCCGCGAATCCCCCTGCTGGGACGTGTCGATGGGTAACTTGCCTCTCACCACGAGCCAAAATGCTCTTTCAGGGAGGAACGCACCGCCAGATCATACGTGTAATGGGACTCGAGAGACAATAGGCATTACTCTAATCTACTGCGCTCTGGGATTTTTAATACACATCCGAGATGGAACGAGGAAGCAGGGAGAGCGGCTCTGTGTGAGAATGTGAGTAAAGAGCAGAAGAACGGGGTGATGGATCTAACACAGCTACACATCTGTGCAGTAAAAAAAAAAAAAAAAAAGAATCAATCACCGTAATGGCTGACGGTTTTTGCTACGATACCCGGTAGAGTGCGAGATTAACGTGATATGCAAACAATAAATTCTTTTTCATTAAAATTCTCAAAAAGCTAATGTCGCAATCTCTTCATCCATCTGTCTCGGGTAATACGGCGGAGGAAAGGCTGCGTTAACTGCCGTCAAGGATTGAGTTGTCCAGGTTGTAATGACTCATGCTGGTGGAGAGGACATAAAGCAGCCATGCGTTCCTTCTGCTCTCACACCATCACAGCCTTCTGACTCCTAAGGGCTATAAAAGCCTTGGCGATGGTCGTGTTACTGCCCAGGGACTCTTCTACACGAACACGTCCTGATGCAGGTTCTGGCCAAACCTATCCATTGTTCTCTCCGAGTGCTCTGAGCACACATGTAGTGCAGATGGCGTTATTTATCCAGATTCTCACCCAGCTAATGGACTAAAGCCCAAGTGGGTCATTTGTGCTGAGAAATATCAAGCTTTTCATCCACTCGACCCTCATGCGCAGCCTCCGGTCACCTTTTGTACTGCAATGTCAACAACCTGCCACAGGCGTTTTGGCACAAGGACGCGGTAGAGTTAATGGAGCGAGTTTGAATATGTGAGGCAGAAGTGAGATTCAGCAGAGAGCAGCAGCAGACTGGAACTATTCATTTGTCTTCTCATTTTCTTGTGATGCCGGTGTGCCATCCTGGTGCTGGAACTCAAAAGAAAACAAAAGAAACGTTCAAGCCGAGTCATTTCTGGAACAGCTGTCTCTCACTGAGAGTGTGTTCACATAAAGTAGTGAGAATGGAGACTTTCCATACAGTTAGGGACCAACACGGTACGTGTACTCTACAGGAAAGCCATTTGACTCTGAATCGACTCCAGTGCAGCAAGTGAATCAATTACACCGTGTGTTCCTAGTTTGTAGCCAAACTGAGCCTAATCACAGAGCTGTAGAACTTTTTTTTACAAGAACGTTTACACACTCTCAGGCAATTTATTTTTCTTCGATGTGAAACCAAACAAAGCGAATCGATTTCACTCTGATTCAGATTCGAACTTTATGCGTAAAGACTCGACAAATGTTGTTATCTGCAAATAAATACAGTGTTGTTCCTGTCTGCTGTTTTCCGCAACAGAAATGAAGCCATGTCTTTTCTGTTCAATTGAAACATTTGTACTACGTTTAGCATTTAAATTTACGCCTAGTCATGGAAAGTTCTGCTTTGTGTTTGTGTTAAAAACCACAAAAGGAACATGAATTAGCAGGATTACTTTGGCTGGATTACTGTAAGCATTCTCCTTACAGGACTTCTAAAAGATTTTCCTCTGGTTTGTTTAAAAGCAGGAAAAACACTGCTTTGGTGCTGCTTGTGATTTTATGCTAGTACGATTTGCTAGTTTTTGTTGATTTCTGAAGCAGCAGGAAGCAGCACAAAGCAGTAATCAAGCTCACTCGAGTCTTACTTTAGTCGTGATGCCGGTTGCAGGAGCCGTGCGCTTAGAAAATATGTACAAAATGCACCGATACACACCGACACGTTTCTGTCTACTGCAACCTCTGTGAAATAAGTGGTGAAACCTTCTGCTTTGTCAAATCTTCCCCTTTTCCCAACACTGGCACTATGTGAGAAATGCCAATGTCATTATTACACAAGCTGCCAAGACTACACAGATGTGACCAGCTGGAAAATTGTGGCTTTATAGTATTTACAGAAAAACATGTATAAGGTTTTTTGTATTTAGATATATATGTATTTTAATTATAATAATTATTATTATTATAATGAGTATTATTATTATTAATAATAATATTATTATTGTTATTATTATTATTATTGTTATTATTTTTATTATTATTGTTGTTGTTGTTGTTGTTATTATTATTAATGTTGTATATTATATATTATATTATTATTATATTATATTATTATATAATTAATATAGTATATTATATATTATATTATTATTATATTATATTATTATTATTATTATTATTATTATTATTATTATTATTATTATTATTATTGTTTTAAAATACAAGTTTTAAATAAATATGTATAATAATAATTATTATTATTAATAGTTTTATTCCCATTATATCTAACCTGAAAAAATTCTCGACAACAATTCAATCGATTTCTTTAGGTAGATGTGACCGATAGAACGTCCAGGCGACGGCTGTGACGGAGTTTAAATAAATATTTTCTGCAAGGTTGCTTCACATTAACTCAAAAACAAGAGCTTCATCCAGTGAGGTCAAAACGACCAGAGAGACTGAATAAATTAAACAAACAAATAAAAAAAGCAAAGGGAAGTAAAACACTGGCCAAAACCTGTTGCAGAAGCAGCACCGCACTCTTCGGGGACGACTTTTTGGCACAGTGTGTGCACAATAATTATCGTTCCTGCTCACCCTCATCGTTTTGCGTTGTTGGACCGAACCCAACGGCAGATTGAAGTACAAATGAGATGAAATGAGAGTCTATTCTCTGTGCAATGTCACATTTCCCATGTGCAATGTAAGTGAGAGATAACGCCCAACAAAACAACGTGATAACGACAAAAAACGGACAAGGAGGAGGTTATTTCAGCTTTATTTCTGGTAGTTATCTCACTTACACCATGACTGCTTGTGATCGTTTAAACAGAGCAATATGTTTTAGCTAGTAGCTGGAGAATATAACTACAGCGACTCGTTTTATTTAGCTAGCTTTCAAGGTGTAGTAGACGGTGTAGTAGATGGTGTAATAGATGGCGTAGTAGATGTTGTAGTAGACTGTGTAGTAGAAGGTGTAGTAGAGGGTGTGGTAGACAGTGTACTAGACAGTGTAGTAGAAGGCGTAGTAGATGGTGTAGTAGATGGTGTAATAGATGGTGTAGTAGACGGTGTAGTAGACGGTGTAGTAGATGGTGTAGTAGATGGTGTAATCGATGGTGTAGTAGAAGGCGTAGTAGATGGTGTAGTAGAGGGTGTGGTAGACAGTGTACTAGACAGTGTAGTAGAAGGCGTAGTAGATGGTGTAATACATGGTGTAGTAGACGGTGTAGTAGACGGTGTAGTAGATGGTGTAATAGATGGTGTAGTAGATGGTGTAATAGATGGTGTAGTAGATGGTGTAATAGATGGTGTAGTAGAAGGTGTAATAGATGGTGTAATAGATGGTGTAGTAGGTCTAGTAGGCGGTGTAGTAGATGGTGTACTAGATGGTGTAGTAGATGGTGTAATAGATGGTGTAGTAGATGGTGTAATAGATGGTGTAGTAGAAGGTGTAATAGATGGTGTAATAGATGGTGTAGTAGGTCTAGTAGGCGGTGTAGTAGACGGTGTAGTAGATGGTGTAGTAGACGGTATAGTAGGCGGTGTAGTAGAGGGTGTACTAGATGGTGTACTAGATGGTATAGTAGATGGTGTAGTAGAAGGTGTAATAGATGGTGTAATAGATGGTGTAGTAGAAGGTCTAGTAGGCGGTGTAGTAGACGGTGTAGTAGATGGTGTAGTAGACGGTATAGTAGGCGGTGTAGTAGACGGTGTACTAGATGGTGTACTAGATGGTGTAGTAGATGGTGTAGTAGACGGTGTACTAGATGGTGTACTAGATGGTGTAGTAGATGGTGTAATAGATGGTGTAGTAGAAGGTGTAATAGATGGTGTAATAGATGGTGTAGTAGGTCTAGTAGGCGGTGTAGTAGACGGTGTAGTAGATGGTGTAGTAGACGGTATAGTAGGCGGTGTAGTAGAGGGTGTACTAGATGGTGTACTAGATGGTATAGTAGATGGTGTAGTAGAAGGTGTAATAGATGGTGTAATAGATGGTGTAGTAGAAGGTCTAGTAGACGGTGTAGTAGACGGTGTAGTAGATGGTGTAGTAGACGGTATAGTAGGCGGTGTAGTAGACGGTGTACTAGATGGTGTACTAGATGGTGTAGTAGATGGTGTAGTAGATGGTGTAGTAGACTGTAGTCCAGTATCAGGTCTTCACATATTAATACACATCACACAATGTCTTTAAAGCGATTGGAGAAAAACAACTCATAAAATTCACTCGATCCCCCGAGGAAAGTAAAAAAAGGTTCAGCCGCTGACTGCACACCAACAGAGCTGTCTCTATGGCAACCAAACTCTTTCTCCTCCGCCGTTACACATCCTGAATGTTTACTGTCTGTATAATCTGTTCAGTGTGTCAGCAAGAAATGATCATATTAACATGCTCTAAATACTAAGAGGAAAATCTGGGCTGATTTAACAGCGTCTGATCGCGCGCTGGCGTCATCATGGCTTCCCTCATCGATTTCCTGCAAATCATATTGAGAGGCTGCATTATCGGGGCCGTAGCCTGCGCGCTGCTGCTTCCGCGTGTGTCGATTTTCATGGCCTGGAGTTAAACGGATAGATTTTCATCACATTTTCCCATCTATGAAGACTGGCCTCACGCCAGCAGCGACCCAATGGTCCTGATAAGTAGGCCTTCATAGGCTGACTCGTCCATTTTCAAATCTATTACATTATTTTCATCATTTTGGCTCTAAGCAATTTCTTCCCTATTTCTCATCACTGCCTACATGTGAGGCATTTTTAACAGGACACGACTCTTCCACTTCTTTGAATGTCTGATTCATTTGCGCCTGGGGCAAACCGTTTCCTTTTAAAAGTGGGCCAAAAGCAGGAGGCCAAGCGTGGTGCTGCTGTCCAACTAGAGCTGGAAAAAAGACAAGCAGGATTAGAACAAAATACTTTATCCTCTGTGTTTGTGGAGCCGGGACCCTTGCAGGAGTCTGCGGGAGTCCGAACAAAGCATTGATCCATCCCGTCTTATCGATTAGCATTAGACGCCATTTTCATGCCTTCGTCACGCATCTCGCTGCAATCGCTGCAATCTGTACAATGACGTGTTTGTTGAGTTGGATGAGAGTCAGCGTCGGTTCGTGTTATCTTTGGAATCGTGTGAGATCAGATTCAGATCAGAAATTGGATTGGACTTTTACTGCTGTGCGTCCACATTTCAGTTCATTTGATTTTGTTACGGGGTCACGGTGGCTTAGTGGTTAGCACATTCGCCTCACACCTCCAGGGTTGGGGGTTCGATTCCCGCCTCCACCTTGTGTGTGTGGAGTTTGCATGTTCTCCCTGTGCCTCGGGGGTTTCCTCCGGGTACTCCGGTTTCCTCCCCCGGTCCAAAGACATGCATGGTAGGTTGATTGGCATCTCTGGAAAATTGTCTGTAGTGTGTGATTGTGTGAGTGAATGAGAGTGTGTGTGTGTGCCCTACGATGGGTTGGCACTCCGTCCAGGGTGTATCCTGCCTTGATGCCCGATGACGCCTGAGATAGGCACAGGCTCCCCGTGACCCGAGGTAGTTCGGATAAGCGGTAGAAGATGAATGAGTGAGTGAGAGAGAGTGATTTTGTTACACTAAACAAAATGCATGTAGATAATTAACGATTTTTGTTCATTTTTAGTAAGGAACATTTCATCTGGAGATGTTGTACTGAATGTACTGTACCAACCCCAGGAGTACTGAATAATAACCAAACAATCCAAGATGAAGTCCTAAAGTGTTTAAATCCTCTGATATAACAACGATTGTATAACGATTACAACTTTTCATTTCCTAACGGGGATGTAATCATTTTTAACATTTTATAGTTACACTTTAGTTACAGTCTGTGAGGCATGTTATTGAGCCGTAACGACAGAAATATAATGCCAATATTTTGTATTTGTATTTTGAACCGTTCTACAACCGGCACGTCTGTCAGAGCCGTACTGCTAAATCGTTCATCGACGACGTTTCATTGCGTAAAGAAAAAATCGGCTCGCTGTTGCTTCTCTTGTCTCTGTTGCGCTTCGCAAAAACAAATCATGTCGACCGCTGACATTTAGTCGATCAAGACAAGGTTAGAAATTCAGAAGCCAGCGTTCAGATGTTGTGAATATTTCTGATGCCAGGATTTGGAAAGAATACAAATAGAAAGATGTGAATCGGTCAGAAATCGCTGACTGCACCTTTAACAAAAGTGCTGCATGTTGCATTTTAACTTGAATGTCTTTGTGCTGCGTCGTTGTGCTGAGTCAAATACGCCGCACAAATATAGTCACAAGCCGAGTTCCTTTTATTAACCTCCGATCATCCTGTTTTTCTCTGGGACAATGCGCACTAATTATATTTCACTCTCTGTAGCTCTGTAGCGTGCCATAAAATCCATGTGCATGTAAATGACCTGACAACGCTCCTCTTTTGATCACTTTTTTTTTTTTTTATTACGTCTCGCTGGGCTTGTTCGTTAACAGCATTTGGACTCCCACCAGACAGTGCTGGTATTTATTCGGGTAGGAGGGCTGCGGCGGCTGTTTCTTTGTGGTTTGGACTTTCGATAAACGAGGTCCGTCTCCGTGTCCGCCGGGCGGTTTGTCCATTTGTCTGTGTCACTGTTTTTGTCAACTGCAGTAAAGAGGAGTAGGCTGGTTAATCTTCAAGTCCAGCTGGAACACGGGCACTGGTAATTAGTGGGCTCCTGTGCCATGAATCACTAACCAGTAGACAGACCACAGAGCGGACAGACAGGCCGAATCAATCTGCACTGGTGTCCCATTCGTAGGGCCATGTAGTGGAATTAATATAATTGACCTTTGGCGGAAAACTGACAACATGCTAAAGTGCTGAGCAGCAGCCGAGTCACACATCATTAGAGCCGACTGGAACGGAGGAGATGGCCTGTTTATCTGCAATGACATTACAATGTAGGAAACTATTCTCACTGCTAGATATGAGCTGGTCTAATATCCACAGAAAAGACTGAAATGTAACTCAACAGAATTAAAGGTGCTGTTTAAAATTGCTGTACTGAGGCATCATGCTGTAGGTACGGAGTGATGTCCAGTCCAGGGAGTCAGAGGAGGAACGAGGTAAACGCGGACGTACGGAAATCAACAGGAAGGATAACAACGGACGGCACTTTGCAGACGTACGCAGAGTACGCAACAGAGTGTAAACACAAAACAGGCGACAAACCAATGACAGGAAAAGCTTTTTTTTTTCAGATTAGATTTATTCACCAAAAATACAGAAAATAGGTTTTAAAGTGAATAGAGTTTTGTCTGAAACAGTAGTAAATAAACATTGTTGGTTATTTGACGAGTGGAAGTTTAGTGACAAAAGGTGGAGATGCGGCGCTAAGACCAGAACAACAGAGAAATTACATACTGCTCCTTTAAATCCCAAAGCTCTGCACGGGTGAGTTCCAGCTTTGCCTTGGAGAACAGTCTGCGTGTGGAGAGCTATTTCTGCCTGCAGAGTAAATACGACGTCTGGAAATAGTAACATGTTCGAGAGGCAAAAAAATAAATAAAAAAATGTCACAACAACTCCACAAAGGAATGGGTTTCATACGGCATCCTGAACGAGCGTAAAAACTACAGTACAGGAACAGTGCGTCCTTGAGCCTGCATGAATAGAAGGCGCTCGCTGTGTGAATGAATACACGGCGTGAAATAATGAATGAGCTGAACATATCTGATGAATGAAAGACCTTCACCTTTACTGAGGAAATTACTCTTCTCTCTCTCTCTCTCCAAACATGCACAGAGGTGGCTAAATAAAAATGTCTTAACCAGACATTTTTTTTTGCTCTCCGTACCTGTAATTATGTATCAAGGCTTGAAAAAAGCAGCAGCACCTTTTAATGCGCTGGAGTATTAAAGGCTGATAAGAGGCTCTTTAGAAGCTGTCAGTGCCATTTACCCAGACGAACTGTATTACTGTAATATGGATATCAACAGGTCGGGCTCTGTTTGCACATAAAATTAGTGCTGAGAGTGCACTGAAAGCTGAAGACATGACAAAGCACAAGTGTGTGTGTGTGTGTGTGTGTGTTTAGGAGATCAGCGGCTGCGTGCTACTGACTGTCCTGAAATCTCACCTGGAGAGGACACGTCGTCTATAAAGACAGTTTGAGGCTCCACCTCGTTAGCAGTGAAATAGTAATTGGCTCATTAATGCAACTTCAAAGACTAATGAGAGGTAAATTCTTAATTGACTGATGATATACCTGCCTTTTACCTTGTGCATGCATCAGACAAATGAATAAATCATCTAGAAATAACGATCAGCTGGATCGATAGCGATCGATTCGTCTCTACGTGCCGCTGAGAGATCCGCTCTCGGTGCATTAACACCCGCGCCGATCATAAGATCGTTACCCGATTCCACAATTATCAGATAAACAATAAACAATAGACACGCAGGATTAAAGCAGGTAGCGGATTTGGATCCCACGGGGCAGGATTCCGATTGGTTGGAAGGGAAGTATAGCTGAGGTTTATATGAAAGCATTATTTCTATAGTAACAGTGGATAACAAAGTATCGCTGATATAAGGGAGATTTTTTGATATGATAAAATATGATATTCATTCATTCATCTTCTACCGCTTATCCGAACTACCTCGGGTCACGGGGAGCCTGTGCCTATCTCAGGCGTCATCGGGCATCAAGGCAGGATACACCCTGGACGGAGTGCCAACCCATCGCAGGGCACACACACACACACACACACACTTTCATTCACTCACGCAATCACACTCTACGGACAATTTTCCAGAGATGCCAAACAACCTACCATGCATGTCTTTGGACCGGGGGAGGAAACCAGAGTACCCGGAGGAAACCCCCGAGGCACGGGAGAACATGCAAACTCCACACACACAAGGCGGAGGCGGGACTCGAACCCTGACCCTGGAGGTGTGAGCCTAACGTGCTAACCACTAAGCCACCGTGCACCCTACAATTATTATATATATATATATATATACAAAATAAATGTATAATATAAAGAATAACTTACAATGAGTCCCTGGAGCTTTAAAAAACATTATTTTAAATAGTGTCGCTTCTAGGACCTTTAAAATGAATGATAATATTCATAAATATTAAATCATTCAGTTCTCTTCACTGTAAAGGTTATTCCACAAAAATACATATAAAGGGAGAAATAAAGTTCCACGATGACGCGAAAAGAATAACGATCCTCACTGGAGGTTCAGTATTAACGCCGTTCGTGCTTCGACTCTAGTCCTGGAGGTCTATCTGATTTAAAACTGGAAATAACTTTACGGATTATTTAATTATTTATTTTAACGTCTTTTAAGCATGGAATTTAAATAAAAAAAAAACAAAGAAGGTCAGATAAAATTGCGTCGGATGTGTGATGTCTGCCTCAGGTGGTGGGGAGTTTACGAGGCGACGGGCTTTTCGTCTGTCCGGCAGAGTGTGAATAAATCCGCCGCTGTTCCTCTGGAATCCGTTCCATTACGTGAGAGCTCTCGCCCTGCTAAGTTCAGCTTAAGGCCGTAAGAAAGAGAAATGTATCTATAAATCATGTTTAATAAGCTCCCTGTAGGAAGATCGATATGCCCGTTGCACCTCAGAATTTCAGCGACGCAGTTAACATTTGTCAGTGACGACTGCTTCGTGAGTAACGTTTGCTCGAAGGGATATTTTTAAACCACGGTGTGAAAAGTGAACCTGTATTTATCGGTTATGGCGATTTCATCAGTTATCCGTCTTTATCTAATAGATTTTACTGAACGCTAAAATCCCAAAACTTTGCTTTAAATTAGTAAATTAGTAAATTAGTATGAAAAGTTTTCTGTACAGAGGAACGTGTTTGTAGGTCTCATGTGGTGTCATGAAGGAGTCTCCAGTGTCAGAGCTTTGTAACAGTCAGAGGTAAAGCTTGAGGTTTTCCATCATGGGAAAACCTTCATGGACATTCCTCAACACAAAGCCCTGTAATCATAAACGGATAAAAAAACCAAATGAAATAGTGTATGATTGTGTTGAACAGCACTACGAGTTCAAACTCTAAGCTGAAACCTCACTCACTTCATCACAACCACCTTTCACTGATCATCTTCCCAAAACTTACTTATCCTTAATTATCCTAATTAAAGGTGGGGTCTCCGTTGTTTGAGAAATGCTTCAGAAAACTGAGTGGTGACGACAAACTAAACAAAAAACAAAACAAACGTGTAGCCAATGAGCAGAAAGGGGCGTGTCTTGTCAATATGGGCGGAGAGAGTGTTCAGTGCGCATGTGTGACATTAGCAGAAAGCAGTTTTAACATTGACATGGAGGATAAAAACAAAGAAAGAAAGAGAAGAAAGACTTACGATAAGGTAAGAAGTAGGACGTGTTAATATAGGATCAGCTTTCCAGCGCTGGAGAGAACTGAAGGAGCAGGAAGTTGGTCACATATTCACAGATTGGAGTTTCCTGAGTCAATAACTCCTGAGCTAAACACTGTTACTACACAAATAACACCTCTTTTCTATCGTAGTAATGTAGAGACGCAGCTACAACCGTGTTTTGTGTAGTAACAGTGTTTAGCTCAGGAGTTATTGACTCGGGAAACTCCAATCTGTGAATATGTGACCAACTTTACTTAAGACGCCGAGGCGCTTTTTTCCTTCTCGATAGGTGAGTAACGTTGGTTTTGTTTTGTTACACAGAACTAATATATGCCTTTGTCCTTTACATGATTATGCTTGTGTGTCATTTTTACTTGTTTGTTTATCTACAATCGTATTGTTCTTCACTTCAGCTATGATAAAGACACATTTCTTTTTCTGTTAGTTGCCTGGGTTACGTATGTATGTGTGGGCGGAGCTATCGATACAGGGGTGGGACCCATTTTGGTTAGGGGCGTGTTTGTTTTGGTGATTTCAAATGTCAACATTGGCTTTCAAACAACGGAGACCCCACCTTTAACATATCTGATAACATATCATAACATATCCACCTTTAACATATCTGACAAGTTACCAACCATCACATCTCATAACAGTGTACGTACTGTGTGCCATAACGTTATCATGATATTATTATTACATGGTCAGAACATCCCAGACTTAACATATTGGCTTCTGCTAACTGATGCTTGAGGTGTCAGGAGGCTTATTTATGGTTAATTGCACCTTCAATTAACACACCGTTATGAAACATAGAGCTGAGTTCATTTCCTGTCCTGATTACTCAGTTAGCCGGACACTGCGGATATCTCTCAACTGTTCCCCTCAAGAGTCGCTTTAAACATCTGACAGAGGACAGAGAACTGAGAGGGGTCTCTCTCTCTCTCCTCTCTCTCTCTCTCTCTCTCTCTCTCTCTCTCTCTCTCTCTCTTGCTCAGTGTATCTGAGAGCAGGTAGAGCAGGGGAGCAAGGTCCCTCATTTGTATCTGTCAAGGCTGATTAATGATATTTCATCCTCTGTTTTCTCCTTTTTCTTTTCTGTTACCTCTCTCTCTCTCACACACACACACACACTTTTTTCTACACCTGCTTAACGTGGGAGCTGGTTTGGCGTGGGGGTGTAACTTCCTTTAGTAGGACACGTCATGTTTGTGCTCGGATGCGGCGTCTCTGAGCGTGTACGTGTTTGCTTTACATGTGCTTCGGCTTATAGAAGGAATATATAGTGTACAATAATGTCAAGGATGCGATGCTGATTCATCATCCTTTCCCTCATCACACACACACACACACACACACACACACACACACACACACACACACGTGAGCTATCGTTTTACTGCAGTAGCTATAAAGCCCCCAACATCTACTGCAGTCCAAGCACTCAGCATCTCTCTCTCTCTCTCTCTCTCTCTCTCTCTCTCTCTCTCTCTCTCGCTCACTCGCTCACTCGCTCTCTGGTTGTCTCTTCTCCTTGTGATGACTAAATCACTTCTGGGCTTCATTGGATCTTTCCGGTAGCCGTCAGCCGTAGAATTGATGTCTTCACAAGTTCAAGTTTCTCAGTTGCAGTAAAAAGAGCCGTCATCTTTCACACATTTCATTTTCATTACCACGACTTATACTGCAACACAACGCCATGCTTGTTACTGTAGGGGGTTTGTCCTTGGCCATTTTACACACAAACACACACACGCACACACACACACCAATTAAATGTCAGGATTCACTTAATTAGTTTCAAAAAGGAGGTGAAGATTAAACCAGCTCTCTGCTGATCATTTTTTGAACGGCGGCCCATCGCTGAGAATGAGCCGTGTGTGGATTAAACACGTATTTGATTAAAAACTATTTGATTACTTCCCTTTTTTTTTTTTCCCCTCACAAGTCCATTTCTTCGCTCGCTGCCTCCCGAGCCCCTGGTGGATTTGCAGGCTCGCACGCACGTGAGCCGCGTCGTACGGACGAGGACTTGGGACTGATTACAAAAACAAATTAATCTTTATTCAGACGGGAGTGCAGTAAATCTCGACAAAACACAAACAAGTATTTACAGTTCCATAATCGTGTGTAACAAGAGCGGCGTAAAACCCTCCGCAGGAGAGCGCCTGGGCCTTTTCTTAATGGCTGCACAGCGGCGTTTTTGTGCGAAACTGATTAAAAATGCAATCTGATTACGAGAGCTCGTATTCGGAAGTAGAAAGCAAGCCGCTGTTTCTCAGGTGCGAATGGATTTAGTAAAGGAGGATTAGAAGACATCCGGCGCTCGACGTGCTACGTGAAGGGGTTTGAAGTGACTGAACGGCAGGTAGACAGGAGAGAATGGGAAATACCTGAAGAGCACTCGGTGCTAACAGAGGAGCGCTCGGCTTGAACCCCGCAGGCCGTGTTGATTCGAGTGAGAACTGAGCGAGTGGAGCGAGTGAATTAGACCTGGCGGGATGGGTTTATCCTTAATGCAGCGTGTAAGACGACTGGACAATAGAAACGTGTGTCTGCCTGTTACACGGCGCGGCCTCGCGACCGACCGGATCGATACCACATCAAAGCTCATCATCAATCCCGACTCTCAGGCACTGAAGATCGTCTGCCTTTCAACAAAGAGGCCAGAGTGCACTTCACTAATGGCTCATTGCTGACTATCAGGAAGTGAGAGGAGGTGATAACCTGCGGAAGACTACAAAAAAAAACAACCTAACGGTATACTTCCATATCTTCGATGATGGATAATAAACCATTGAGCTTAGTCTCTGTGCCTTGTGTTTGTTTCTTAAATGTATTTAACTCGTTCTAACGTGTTATTGTTCCTGCAGAATGAAAGTTACAGTGAAAGTGACGTGACATACGGCTAAGTACGGTGACACATTTCTCTGCATTTAACCCATCCAAAGTGCACACACACACACACAGCAGTGAACACACACACACCGTGAACACACACCCGGAGCAGTGGGCAGCCATTTATGCTGCGGCGCCCGGGGAGCAGTCGGGGGGGTTCGGTGCCTTGCTCAAGGGCACCTCAGTCGTGGTATTGCCGGCCCGAGACTCGAACCCACAACCTTAGGGTTAGGAGTCAGACTCTCTAACCATTAGGCCACGACTTATAGCAGGAAACAGTACGACGATCACACCACATAAGGCTACATAAGAATACGACGATCACACCACATAAGGCTACATAAGAATACGACGATCACACCACATAAGGCTACATAAGAATACGACGATCACACCACATAAGGCTACATAAGAATACGACGATCACACCACATAAGGCTACATAAGAATACGACGATCACACCACAGAAGGCTACATAAGAATACGACGATCACACCACATAAGGCTACATAAGGATACGACGATCACACCACATAAGGCTACATAAGAATACGACGATCACACCACAGAAGGCTACATAAGAATACGACGATCACACCACATAAGGCTACATAAGGATACGACGATCACACCACATAAGGCTACATAAGAATACGACGATCACACCACATAAGGCTACATAAGGATACGACGATCACACCACATAAGGCTGATAAAAGACTACAGAATAAAAGCTTATTTAACAAAGATTAACTGCGCCTTTATTGATGGTGAGCTTTTCCTTAGAGAGACTTTTATTAACAATTATGGAAGGAGTCTCCAGTGTCAGTGCTTTGTGACAGTAATTGTGTTTTTTTCTACGTTAAATATAACTATAGATGGACGAAATAATTTGCATATCGAACACGATTGGCTTAGATCCGGGCCTGTGTTATGACCTCACAATCTGAGCTCCTATGTAAATGAGATTTTATGTAAATGAGATGTAAATGAGATATGTAAATGAGATATCCTTTCGGAAAATGAAATGTAAAATGCAAATTTGTTGTAATATTTTAATGATATGTGATCAGATTTGAGCTCGTTTGAATGAACGGACGTGTTTCTGTACATGTGATTTGTTTTGTTTTTTTAAACCAGGCAGCTCCAGACATGAGCCTACGAGCTCTAAATGCTGTTCCCACAGACCCTCTGCTTTACCACAGTGCCTCAGCTGTTGGCCAGCCCATAACCCATAACGTCCTCAAAGTCCTTGAAGCTGACGTGTCCGTCTGAGTCGTGGTCCACGTGTCTGTCAGGAGAGAGAAGAAATTTCACCCAGTTACTGACTGTATAAAGAAAAATCTCCCCAGCCCAACACATTATAACAGGCCTGATGGTTATTTCCAGCTTTAGAAGCGGATAAAGCTTTATACCCGGTCCTGTAGGCGAGAGCGTAATCTTGTTAGTTGATGGATCTTAAGTGAGAGTGCACGGAAGCCTGAAACACGGGGAAAGAGCCAGAATGCCACCGACACACAACAACAAAACACTTCAACAGAGGCGAACACTGAAGGCGGTATTGAGTGACTGCCGGTGACGGATATTAACTCGAAACGGAGAACAGGGAAACCAATAAACACTCAGTTTCCTTTCTCAGATTCAATAAGGCACCCTGTCTTTAAATTCGATACTCGTCATAGTAATCAGTATCAATCTTGTAAATGTTAGCTGTAGGCCTGTGGCACTGTTAGTTTCTGTCATTTTCATGAAAATGATTCAGAAATATAGAACAAATCCAGCCAGTGGAGCTTCGCCATGCCCTCAGACCAAGTCTACCATGACTGCTTAAAATGTTCCCTCCACTGCACATTCACTGTCCAATAACATTAGGCCACGGCAAATCTTAATCTCTAGCCAGTAGGGAAAAAAACACAGAATTCTACCACAAAAGAGAACAGCAAGACAAAAGTCTGGTATGATGCTACTTAAAGATGGCGTCTCCGTTGTTTGAGAAATGCTTCAGAAAACTGAGTCGGGACGACAAACTAAACAAAAATCAAAACAAACGTGTAGCCAATGAGCAGAAAGGGGCGTGTCTTGTCGATATGGGCGGAGAGAGTGTTCAGTGCGCATGTGTGACATTAGCAGAAAGCGGTTTTAACATTGACATGGAGGATAAAAACAAAGAAAGAAAGAGAAGAAAGTCTTACGATAAGGTAAGAAGTAGGACGTGTTAATATAGGATCAGCTTTCCAGCGCTGGAGAGAACTGAAGGAGCAGGAAGTTGGTCACATATTCACAGATTGGAGTTTCCCGAGTCAATAACTCCTGAGCTAAACGCTGTTACTACACAAATAACACCTCTTTTCTATCGTAGTAATGTAGAGACGCAGCTACAACCGTGTTTTGTGTAGTAACAGTGTTTAGCTCAGGAGTTATTGACTCGGGAAACTCCAATCTGTGAATATGTGACCAACTTTACTTAAGACGCCGAGGCGCTTTTTTCCTTCTCGATAGATGAGTAACGTTGGTTTTGTTTTGTTACACAGAACTAATATATGTCTTTGTCCTTTACATGATTATGTTTGTGTGTCATTTTTGCTTGTTTGTTTATCTACAATCGTATTGTTCTTCCCTTCAGCTATGATAAAGACACATTTCTTTCCGTTAGTTGCCTGGGTTACGTATGTATGTGTGGGCGGAGCTATCAATACAGGGGTGGGACCCGTTTGGGTTAGGGGCGTGTTTGTTTTGGTGATTTTATATGTCGACATTGGCTTTCAAACATCGGAGACCCCACCTTTAAGAGATCTGCACTTTGCCTGGGCTTTTGATCAGGATGGAGGGTGATTCACGTGACAGAGGAACAGACCAGGGACAGGGGACAGTTTTACTGTTTACGATGCAGCACAAACATTGATATTTCTCCATAATAAATATGTCCAGCTGCACATTAGATTACTGCGCTGCTATAAGAAATAAAATTAGAGAGCATCTCAAGTCCAGTGCAATGCAACAATTCATTACAGCGCTAAGTAGGTTGCATCATGGACAATTAAGTAGGTTGGAATGATATCACTGTGTTAAAGATATAGTCCAGAATTAATGGCACCCTTAAACAAGATGAATGACTGATAAAAATCCTTAAAATATTTTTTGCAAATATTAAAAAGGTTACACATTCTTTATTCTTTCCTTACACATATTTTTCAGTATTGTTGCCTTTCTCCTTGTGTCGTGTTTCCTTTGTGTATGTTGTACATGTTGTGTATGTTGTGTAGGTTGCACACATTTACTTTTTTAAATTGTTGAGCTGCACGTGTTATAAAACGGATATAAAAAACAAGAAGCCGTTAAAAAAATACCCTTAAGCCCAATCAGGGCCGTAAAGACAATTTAAAAAGTTTCACAGAAAGTTGATCAGAAAGACGACGTAATCACGTTCGAGACGAAGAAGATTTCAGTACTGCATTCAGCGCTGTTCGAAAATAAAAAAATGTACGATGGCTCATCTGTAACGACAAACTGTCTGTAAAAAGTACCTTCTAAAACCAGCCCAGAAACCTACAGTAGATATTTTGGACTGTGTATATATAATATTGGCATATTTATTATGATATCACAAACTTAAAGCTCTCGTTAAAGTTGCCGTAAAATCCGGTGCTGAATCGCTGAAACTGGACGATGTGTGGATGCTTAAGCCGAAATGATTATTCGTTTTCCTGCAGGGTGCCAACATTTATGGAGCTGACTGTAGTGAGATCGTAGTGTGACTCAAATATGTCTCGGTTTGTATAAAGCTTCATGATTCATGACCGAAACGCCTTCCAAAATATTTTGCTATTCGTGTAAAGTTTAAGGAGGGCACGGTGTCTTAGTGGTTAGCACGTTCACCTCACACCTCCAGGGTTGGGGTTCGATTCCCGCCTCCGCCTTGTGTGTGTGGAGTTTGCATGTTCTCCCCGTGCCTCAGGGTTTCCTCTGGGTACTCTGGTTTCCTCCCCCGGTCCAAAGACATGCATGGTAGGTTGATTGGCATCTCTGGAAAATTGTCCGTAGTGTGTGATTGCGTGAGTGAATGAGAGTGTGTGTGTGTGCCCTGTGATGGGTTGGCACTCCGTCCAGGGTGTATCCTGCCTTGATGCCCGATGACGCCTGAGATACTCCCCGTGACCCGAGGTAGTTCGGATAAGCGGTAGAAGATGAATGAATGAATGTAAAGTTTAAATCGATCAGTTCGCCGAAGTTCCCTAATTTGGTGGCCCATGTTCGGTCACGCCTGTGTGTGTGTGTGTGTGTGTGTGAGTGTGTAGGCTGTCTTAGAAGAGTAGGTCAGGACTAGGACATAGAGTATGCAGAGATATGGAGATAAACATCAGCATGTTGGGCCTTTACACGCCTGGATCTAAATTCAAAGTGACTTGAGCCAGTGTCCAGACTTATCACACGCTCCCAGAGCCATTTCTATAAAGCGCAGCTCACTGAGAAAGCAGACGCTTGATTACATCGTCAGATGAGCGAGGATGAACGAGCAGATAAAGATGATGCACGAGCAATTGCATCAGTTTGGGAAAAGAGCATGTTAGAGAGCGTTTTTTTTTCTTCTTCTTTCACTCACTGCCCACTTCCTGCACAGATTAAATTGAATGGAATAAATAGCTGAACCGAAATCTCCTATTTCCTGCTCATTGGATCTTTCTTCCTGTTCAGCCGGCAGGTTATCGCACGGATCTGAGAGCATCTTGCTGCAGTATTTGATAAGCCTGTGAGTCCGTGCTGGGAATTAACTTGGACGGTGTAACTAAAGGCAGAATCGATGTGGATGGAGGCTGAGAAAGAAAAAAAAAGTCTCCCATCCAGAGTGTGAGGATCTTCTTTGGGAGCTTGTGTGTTTTCCGGTCTCGCTCTCTTCTCTCTAGGTGATTTCTCTATTACTCCGAGCAGCAGACTGATGGAGTGCAAACCCAGCAGATGTGAGGGAAATTTGGTAGCAACAGGGAGGAGAATTAAAACAGCATTAGGCATCCAGTAACTGGAAAATCACGCTTTCCCGTTCCGTGCTGGTGAATCTCATTCAAACGGTTGTGCACTAAGGACGTAATTAGATTAGAACGCGGTCCTCCCTGCGGAGGAGGACGTCCTCGGACCTCAGCCCCTGCGCTGTTCCGTCAGAAATCACCATCCGGTGCTCCAGAGCTGTCAGAAGTCCATGATGACAAAATGTTGGGATTAACGCAGGATTGGGGTGTGTGTGATGAGGACGGCATGTGATGAGGACGGCGTGTGCTGAAGCGCCGATTAAGCGGTGACGGTGGCTGCGGCGTGTTTGACTGACTGGTCTGATATTAACACTGAAGCAACACGTCAAGTCGCCTGGAAAGTTGTCAGATCGGTAAAAGTGCTGGAGGGGCTCTGCTGTCCCCGCTGTCTTTACCATGTTGAGTGAAAACACACAAACACACACACACACATTGCTGAATCTTTGGGTTGTGCCAGACATCAAATCCACAACATTGTCATTCAACGAGTGTCACTACGCTGGACCTTCAGTGTAAATTAAATGCGCTCCGGTGATCAGTGCTGCATGTCAACCTTTTTATTACCAACTGATTCCTGCTGAAACGTTGAACAACCTTTTGTTTGGAGAAGCGATTTCATTACATTTACATTTACATTTACGGCATTTAACAGATACACACTTATCCAGAGTGACTTACAACTGAGCAATTGAGGGTTAAGGGCCTTGCTCAGGGGCCCAGAAGTGGCAGCTCGGTCCTGGGGTACGAACCCATGACCTTCCGATCAGTAGTCCAACACCTTAACCACTGAGCTGCTACATCCATCATCATTATAAGTACAAGATTTTAAATAAAAAGATAAAAAGTTCTCATTCTGTTGTCAGGAGATTTGAATCCCGGTGAGAAACCGTCAGCTATGCGTTGTCAGGAAGCGGACTGGTCTGTGCAATAGGGGGAAGTCATGGCCTAATGGTTAGAGAGTCTGACTCCTAACCTAAGGTTGTGGGTTCGAGTCTCGGGCCGGCTATGACTGAGGTGTCCTTGAGCAAGGCACCGAACCCCCCTCAACTGCTCTTATTCCTTAGGCTTTCTCTATGGTTCCTCGTTCATCACTCTAGTAAGAACAACCAGCAATTGCAAACAGTGAGGTAAGAAATGTTCTGTCCAGCGCTGTGGAGGTGTCTCACCACTGATACGATGAGACATGGAGAAATTCTTATTCTGATGGCACGAAGGTATAAAAAACATGCAAAAGAGCTCCAGGTTTGATTCGACAGATGACAAGCAGGTCTTTAATGTGTGTCAGACAAGCTGAGAAGTTCAGTGAAGGGGGAAAGCGATTATGGATCATTCTTTAGGAATGAATACGCATGACTCGTATCGTATCGCTGTATGATAACTGAGCACTCGGGCTAGGAGTCGGCGCTCCGGCAGAATATGAATAGTTCCAGTTTCGCTATAAATTGAAAAAGCGATATTATAAATATAGATTTGTAATCTGTGTCATTTGACACAGGCGAGATGGAACTGGAGTAACGACGGAAGCAGGAGCGCCGAGTCTTCTTAAAGCTCGCCAGATTCCGTCTGAGAAGAATCCGGAACCGTGAGTGTGGGGGGAAAAAAATTGTGTTGGGCAACGTGTCCTCAGCAAAAAATGTGCTGGACAACCTTAACTGTGATAAATATTACTTGGGAAATGTGTTGCTCTGGTTTTTCTGTGTCCCAGAATTCCCTACGGGAGGACGCAGCAGTCTTCCCAGGAGACAGAACTGGGTAATGACATCATCAGTGAGCACCAGAGGCACAGCTATATTAATCTGAGTGCTGCTTGCCTGATTTTTTCCCCCTTTTTTTTTTGTTTTTTGTTGTTTTTGGTTTTTTTTTCTTTTCAGAAGGGAGCGATGGGAAAAGAGGCATGGCGGAACCCGAGCGCTACTCTGTCATTGTCAGAGGAAGCACACTTAGCTCCCGTACTGACGCTGCAGAAAAGTTGAGGGGAAAAAAATCTGCTTGGCTAGTTCCACTCGCGTAACCTCTTCACGCTAACACCGTGTGCTGAGTGTTATGGCGTTATTGGAGCATGTGTCCAAATTGTGCTATAAGACAGTATATCTACGATATCAGCTACTGAGAAACAAAGGCGTAACATCTGGTCCTGGAATGTGCTCGAACATTCCGACTTTGTGGCATGACGTGTTTGGGTTCTTAGTGTTTTTTAAGGATAAATCAGGACGGTCGTAAATACTTAATAAGAAACTGTAACTTTCTTAGGGGGGCACGGTGGCTTAGTGGTTAGCACGTTCGCCTCACACCTCCAGGGTCGGGGGTTCGATTCCCCCTCCGCCTCCACCTTGTGTGTGTGGAGTTTCCATGTTCTCCCTGTGCTTCGGGGGTTTCTTCCGGGTACTCCGGTTTCCTCCCCCGGTCCAAAGACATGCATGGTACGTTGATTGGCATCTCTGGAAAAATTGTCCGTAGTGTGTGATTGTGTGAGTGAATGAGAGTGTGTGTGTGTGTGCCCTGTGATGGGTTGGCACTCCGTCCAGGGTGTATCCTGCCTTGATGCCCGATGACGCCTGAGATAGGCACAGGCTCCCCGTGACCCGAGGTAGTTCGGATAAGCGGTAAAAGATGAGTGATTGAGAGAGAACTTTCTTCATTCGATATAAATAAAACATATCGAGGTGTTTAACACGTTTTAACACGTCACGACACTAAGGTAGCTGCGTGTAAATGTTTCAGAAGCTGTAGATGCAGCTTGTTTTCTTAATAAAGAATAACAGGTGCTAAGTTGCACGTGGAGTGACGTGACGTGTGAAATCATTAGCATGATTCTGGTTGTTTTGGTACAGTACAGAATTCTGTGTGAAGTACAGCTGGACATCGCCATAGCGACGCTCCATAAAGCCCTTACATGTTCCTGTTCAGTTCTGCTGTAGCGTTTCGACCTCGTAGCGTTACGCCTCGACCGTAAGGCGCAATTTACAGCGAGTCTCTACACTATATAGCCTTTAGGTTATTAAAGAAACATAAGAGGATGCATTTTATTGTTCCGTCTCTGCGGTCGACTCCATAAGACTTTAATTTACACGCGCGCTTTAATCTTCTGCTCCTGAAGTGATTTTCAGGCTGCCTTAAATCACACCTCAGGTGCTAAATTGGCACATTTGCATTGACTCCGCCCTTTATATCAAATTGCGCATTCAGACGAGATTGAATCCTCTGTTACAGACTGCGCGGTCTCACGTCTCATCGCATGACCCTCGTTGTCCTTTGACTATTTCGATCCTGCCGAGGGCATGTGTGAGCTCACAGAAGTGCTCTGTTCACTTTTTCTGTAGCTGAATGAATCACAGACTCTTAGTGATTGGACGCGTTTCTCCGGCTCATCACCGCAAATTAAAATGGTGGGAGGTTTGTTGGGTTTGCATATGGCAGTATGGCATGGGGACCACACGGGCAATCTAAGATGCTCACTATCTCACAGATGAAACCATTCCACTCCGGCAGACTGGGAGCCTGTGGGAGAGCAATCGCGCCGCTCAGCCGTGCTCTGATTGTGTCTTAATTGGGACGCTTCACATCTCTCATAGCGCTTCTGCTTTTCATTCCGCCCCCTCCCTCCGTTCTGCCAGGACAAGGGGTGTGATCTGCAGTCACCGTGTTCTCGCCGCTGATCGATGGAGAGCCGACTCGCCACAGGAGAGATGTTACGGCTACAGCCTCTTTTTTAGATTAACTAAATCTCCTCCTGTTAAAAAGCCGAGCGCGGTGCTGTCATGGCAACCTCTGAAAGCATCGGCGAGAGTTGTGAAATGTGCAGCAGAAATTTCTTCGCTGCCTTTAGCCTCCAGACATTATATTGATGGCGCTGTAATGGTTGGCTGCCTTTCACCTGCCTGTGCTACCTGCTGAGCCTACAAAGAAGTCTCGTTACAACGCCTGTGTCTATACGTCTAACCCCAGAGCATATACACATTATCCTGTCTAAACACACACACCGCCACAAATCTGCTGTTCCGCGCTGATCTTTTCACACAGAGACGGTCGACAGAAGGCGTAATGAGGACTCAAAGCTTTATAACAATGATACAATATCACAAGTCCTATAGTGTCAGAGCTATATATATATATATATATATATATATATATGCTTATATAGGGGGCACGGTGTCTTAGTGGTTAGCACGTTCGCCTCACACCTCCAGGGTTGGGGGTTCGATTCCCGCCTCCACCTTGTGTGTGTGGAGTTTGCATGTTCTCCCCGTGCCTCGGGGGTTTCCTCCGGGTACTCCGGTTTCCTCCCCCGGTCCAAAGACATGCATGGTAGGTTGATTGGCATCTCTGGAAAAATTGTCCGTAGTGTGTGATTGTGTGAGTGAATGAGAGTGTGTGTGTGCCCTGCGATGGGTTGGCACTCCGTCCAGGGTGTATCCTGCCTTGATGCCCGATGACGCCTGAGATAGGCACAGGCTCCCCGTGACCCGAGATAGTTCAGATAAGCGGTAGAAGATGAATGAATGAATATGCTTATATACACACAATACATGAGTTGCAATGAGGTATATACACTCACCGGCCACTTTATTAGGTACAACTCATTAGGTACTGCTGCTGTAGCCCATCCGCCTCAAGGATCGACGTGTTGTGTGTTCAGAGATGCTCTTCTACATACCTCGGTTGTAACGAGTGGTTATTTGAGTTACTGTTGCCTTTCTATCAGCTCGAACCAGTCTGGCCATTCTCCTCTGACCTCTGGCATCAACAAGGCATTTGCGCCCACAGAACTTATCCAATCAGCAGCTCAATCCATGATATCATGCAGATACATGTGAAGAGCTTCGGTCCATTTTCATGTCAACCATCTGAGTTTCCAGAACTGGAAATAATATGTGAACTTAACATGTTGTTAGTTTGATATTTTCAGAAAATCAGCCGGTTCTTCAGGCAGAAAGGCCATGCTGATGAGAGAAGTCAGAGGACAATGTCCAGACTGTTTCACTCTCACAGGACGTCTGTGTTAACTTAGATAACCTCTCTTTACATCCGTGGTGAACTGAAAAGTATCTCAGAATGCACGAACACTTGATATACAACAACAGAGGTTTCTACATCAGCTTCCCTTCCTGTGAGCCAAGAACAGGACACAATAAACAGTGCTCCAAGTGAGCAAATAAATAAATAGATTTGTTACATGACCTTTGTTTCGCTAAGAGCTCAGAATAACCGAATAATCCAATTCACGATTCATTTGCTTTCTTATCATCACTTTTTTTTTTAAATACTTATACAAATAAACGAAGAAAGAACATTTTGTTTTTCTCTTCGTTTTCTCTAAACCGTGTTCTATTGAGACAGCCAGCGAATCAGAATGGCT
The DNA here is from genome assembly GCF_030014155.1 of Tachysurus vachellii. NCBI lineage: Eukaryota > Metazoa > Chordata > Actinopteri > Siluriformes > Bagridae > Tachysurus > Tachysurus vachellii. Next base: position 26,722,327 of record NC_083469.1, read on the forward strand.
GTGTGGTTTATTTGAGCGTTATTATGCTTTTATACACACAAATCATTTTATGACTATGTCACTGTTCGTCGTTGTGATTTGTAAAAAAAAAATAAATAAATAAATAAATTTCACCCCGTCGATTGTGTATTTCCGCTAACGTTCGCTCTGTCTGTCTGGCATTACAGTACAGTATATCACTTATATTGCTAACTCGTTCAATCGAATCGATATCCCTAATCGTTATAACAATACACATCGTCTTTGTTCGATTTTTTGCAGCACATTTGCAGAGCATCTATCCATCCATCAGGGACCAGCCTTATTCTAAAACATCCTGCAGGATTGGATAAAAAACAAAGCTGCACATCTCTAGAGTGCGAACGAGCCAAACAGCCAAACACGTAGCCTGCCAAGCCCGCACAAGCACTCCCACATGTCCAGAACCAAGAACGGACTTCAGACACGTGTGTGCACCAATACACAGACAATCGGCTGTAATCTTTCCACACGATGCACATAAGACATAAGGTACAGGAACGCTGGAGGCGGAAAGTGACGTCGAGCCGCACCGACACCTTCTCAGCACAAAGCCACAAACGCGTAGCTAGCACTTACAGTATAAATTAGAGTGCGCTCACGGGGAGGAAAGATTGATGACTATGCCTTGCACATCTCATGACTCTAAGACTCTCATGCTTAGTTAATAAGAGATCACGGCGCCTTTTCACATCTGCACACATCCTAGTTACTGAGGAGGCAGGTTTTTAAAGGGAATTAAAAGAGACGTCTGGGAGACATCTTCAAGGAGCTTCTGGGCCAAACCGAGGCTGAGGCGGTGTGTAGGCCAGGGTTTGCAGGTGCTAAATGGATTATGAAACTGGCAACGCTAGCACACAAACGAATGGTGTTTGCTCCAAGGCTTTGGATGTCAAATAAATTTTTGCAGCCTCCATTGGTCTCAAAACTCCTAACGAGGATTTCTTTAAGTACGACGGGATTTATTTCGACATGAGTTTCGTCCCGAAAAGTCGTCGTGTGCCGCCGTTTCGGTTTGGCAGCACTGTCGTTTTCAGTAGTTTTCATAATAACTCCTGGTCTTATTGCAGAGACACTGATATTCAATCATCATCTGCTCCAGGAGATTCAGTGTTTATGCTACTTGACTATTTATCCAATTTTATAAGACAAGAGAAAAAAAAAAGTAGACGCTCTTTACAAAATGCCAGACTCATCATGAAATTTCCTCAGTGTTTAATCGGTGTAATGAGAGAGAGAGAGAGAGAGAGAGAGAGAGAGAGAGAGAGAGAGTGAGACGGTCTTTTCTGTAGTCTTTTCAGACCGACTCGTTCCTCCTCCTCCTTTGCCTATTGACACTTTGGCTCTATTCAAACGCTCTGATTCTTTAGCTTCTCACGGCACTTCTTCTCAAGCCTCCACAATAAAGCCTCTTTAATGGCATGCGCGTCTCCACGCTGACAAGCGACAGCATTCACCTATACAAACCGTACAGAACGTGCAATGAGCGCTGATACAAACCAGTGGTACTGAATGGTACCATGCCAGTATTGTTCTTTGTCTGGCTCGGAACACAGAGCACGTAGGACACAAAGGAGGAGAAATCTAGACTGCCGGAGTAATCAATCTTATGTTCTGTCCCCGGAGGGACACCACCTGCTGCTTCATGCCAAGCTGCAGAATATCTGGGAAAGCAGGGTGCGTTCCTGAAAACCGGTGATGCTCAGGGCTTCGCTCACTTACATCATTTTGAATAATCATGTGGATTTAAGGGTCCCAAAAAATGTTCAATTCCTTTTATACCACAGCAACAATTCAAATTCATTCATTAATTTTCTACCGCTTATCCGAACTACCTCGGGTCTCGGGTCTCAGGCATCATCGGGCATCAAGGCAGGATACACCCTGGACGGTGTGCCAACCCATCGCAGGGCACACACACACACTCTCATTCACTCACGCAATCACACATTACAGACAATTTTCCAGAGATGCCAATCAACCTACCATGCATCTTTGGACCGGGGGAGGAAACCGGAGTACCCGGAGGAAACCCCAGAGGCACGCGGAGAAAATGCAAACTCCACGCACACAAGGCGGAGGCGGGAATCGAACCCCCAACCCTGGAGGTGTGAGGCGAACGTGCTAACCACTAAGCCACCATGACCCCCACAATTCAAATTTTTATTCATTAAATATCTTTATATGTTTTATCCATTTCTAGTTACATGTAAGGTTGAATGCCCATCAATGAAGTTCGACACCAGACACAACACCTCATGGATGGTTTTATTTCCACCATCACCACCAGCACTCCGATCCGCATTAGAACCGGTTACACCACATTCTAAACTGAACTGACTCATGAAAGGTTTAGTAAATAACCGACAAGCTCCATCGTCAGTCGGATCATCGGTGGGAGCTGAAAAGATCCCTGAGAAGTGACACGTAAAAACACAGCCTTAGCCTTTAAATGAGCAAATCAAAGCATCAAAAGCACATTCATCATGCCTGGCAGAGTGCCATGTTCTAAATCAAGTGTAAAAGCTTAAAAAACCCAGAGGCGAAGTGCGTGTTGGGCACAGATGAGAAATCCAGAGCAGAAATGAGGTACCATGTGAGGAAGCCCTGCTGGGGATGAAATGACCCCGCTATTGAGGAGGTAAGGATGGCGTCGTGCTAGGCAGCGCCGAGGACTGGGGCTCGGCTGCCTGAGCCGGGCCAGTGGGTTGATGGGACGACACCAGGGTTCCACGCTCCTTTCATTAACACTTCATCTCACTCACCTGAGGGGAGCTGAAATACCAAATCAAATATAAAGAGCGGGGAATCTCTGAGCGCACCTCGTGGCCTCGCTGCCTGGCGTGTGCCTAGAATCGCAGCCTTGTGCACTATTCAACACGCTCTTAAGATACACGCGTGCTCCAGCTGTGTTCCAGTTGCATATTCAAATCTCACACATCACAGGATTTTCCCTCAGAAGGATGGCGTGCTGGTCCTGTGTTCTTGTGGATGTGGATGAGCAGGGAAGGAGCTCTCTCGCTTTTGTGTCATGAAATATGCCTCTCTGCTTCTTTACCGAGCCCCAATTTCTTTTGTCACACACCGCTGGATGAAAGCTCTTCATGTTTTAAGGAGGCCCGCTGAGAGGCGCCACATGCGATTCTGTCAGAATCAATGGGAATGCGCTGTGCTGATGGGGATTTGTGTTTTTAATTCGATTTCTCTTTGCTGTCTAGACACTAGCTCAAAGACAGCAGTGGAAATGCACTCCTGTTGCTTTGAGTGGTGATATATGCCACCCTGCATCGCTCCGACGCTGAAAGATCTCCCCAAGTGTTCTGTTGAAACAAAGTTGAGAAGATAGAAGTTAGGCAACGTCCTCCAGTGGTCTACTAACAGACTGTGAAGTCTGAGATGTCTCGTGGGAACCGGGCAATGGGCACACCATGTTAAACACCATCTCCGGGACTGTTTTGCCTCTGAGGCGGTCGGCATTCCTAATTCACACCATTGTCTGCGCACATTCGTGCCGGCGTTTCACTCCTCCCCCTCAAAAAGTCAACACATGCTGGGGTGGAAATTCAAATGTGGAGCATTGCAGTAAATGTCAGGGACAATGTGGGTCTTTGAGATCAGAGATGTGAGCGTGGGGGTGTCGAAGACGAGGACCGCCGATGCCTTCAGATAAGGGTGTCCTGCCACCCGTGGGTTTCATGACACGACCATCAGGAGGGCACGCAAGAGCTCGAGAAGAACAACTAACAACCCAAGCTAATGTAAGAAAATAATAAGTATTATTATTATTATTAATAATAATAATATTATTATTATTATTATTATTATTATTATTATTATTATTATTATTATTATTATTATTATTAATAATAATAATAATAATAATAATAATAATAATAATAATAATAAATAAATAAATAAATAAATAAATAAATAAATAAATAAATAAATGTAGGGGGGCACGGTGGCTTTGTGGTTAGCACGTCCGCCTTGTGTGTGTGGAGTTTGCATGTTCTCCCCGTGCCTCGGGGGTTTCCTCCGGGTACTCCGGTTTCCTCCCCCGGTCCAAAGACATGCTTGGTAGGTTGATTGGCATCTCTGGAAAATTGTCCGTAGTGTGTGATTGCGTGAGTGAATGAGAGTGTGTGTGTGTGTGCCCTGTGATGGGTTGGCACTCCGTCCAGGGTGTATCCTGCCTTGATGCCTGATGACGCCTGAGATAGGCACAGGCTCCCCGTGACCCGAGGTAGTTCGGATAAGCGGTAGAAGATGAATGAATGAATAATAAAATGTTTAAAGCAAATACACGGCAATCTGCCACATGATGCTTAGAAAGAATTAAACCACAGTGATGTTCAATAAAATGAAACGATTCATTTCTGAATCCTGTCAGAAATACAGAAAGGCATATTAGAAGTCTAAAGGCAGATATTGAATTCCTGTTAAACACTACAGCCTGTCTTATACCCGATATAAGATATAAGACACGTTCATGTAGAGTTTCATCCATTTCATACGTCTGACTGAGGACGTCATGGAAACATCCCAAAAAAAAAAAAAAAACAACTGTGTAATGAAAGAACTCCCGACGATCAGACCAACGCTGTTTTGTTCCACCACTCGGAAGCTGTCGGTTCCAACTCTTAGTTGGATGTTAACTTCAGTCCCTGGGCATATCAGTGTTGATTTGTTCCTTTTGGTTTTCCCTTTTGTTTCTGTGTACACCCACAAAAAAAAAAAGATGTGTGATTTCTGCAGGCGCTTTGTGCAAAGAGCTGAATAAATGCCATGGAAATTCGAGCTGACTTCAACTCAAATGCTATTGAGATAATCTCTTTCCTAATCATTTGCACAAGCGGAGAGAAACGACTACAGAAAAGAACTCGGAGGTTCCTCTTGATGGAAGGAGCTGCAGGAGAGCGACCGGTTTCTCTTCAGATACTCCATTCTCTCTCTGTCGCTCTCTCCGAGAGTCAAGTGTTTGATCTAGTTAATCTGACTTAATGGCCAGTGGATATATTACATTTTATTCTAATGGCTCTCCAAGAAAAAAAAAAGTGCAGCGGTGCTCCTTTGGGCTCAGGTCCAACACCATTAAAAGTCAGGGATGCCGAAATCTTTAAACAGGCAGCATAAAAAAAATAAAAAAAAATCTATATCTCTGGAATGAGCATCTGTTGGAAATCAAAGTGTCCTTGAATTCAAATGGAAGAGGAACTACTGAAAGGGAGCGAAGAGGACCTGAGGCGCCCCGGAGAGCGACATCAAGGCCTTCGTGTCGCCGGGAGAACATTACACATGCCCTCTGACTGCTGTCCTACAATTCTTCTGGAAGAACACGTGGCATTTCTTTTTCAAGTCAAACAGAAAGAGTAAACACACAAACGCACACGCGCACACTCATACAGACGGAGGAAGTCACGGTCGTCTCAGACTGACGCTGGGATTCGGACGAGGACGAGAGCGCTGATAAATATTTGGACCGAGTGAACATCGGAAAACGTCCTGAGTCGAAGGAGTGACGGATGAATTCTGAGAAATGCCTCAGCTAAAAAAAATACGTCGATTATATTGTGGGAATTTGAAAAGAAACACAAAAGCGGTTCATATAAGATGGCAACAAGGTTCCTAAGAGTTTGTGCTGTCACGTTACCTGGCAAGGTAAGGAAACAAATGAGGCAGTTATGTGCTGCTTAACGAATCCCTGAACACTTTATTTAAAAAACTGCTAAATAGACACTTTGGGATAATCAGTTAGTTAGTTAGTTTAATTTCTTTTGTGAATACCTGAGAAACTATTAAATCAGTCTCGACACCTTTAGCCTCATTAAAAATGCTAAGGACAGGTGGTGCAACAGAAAATCGTTCAGAGGTCACAGGTTCGAATCCCAGAGCCAAAATTGGCCTTGCTGTCTGAGAGGGAGGGGTACGGGGTCTCTCTCTCCTCCGACAATGACAGCGATGCTAAAGAAGGTAAGAATTAGGTGGAAAATGAAACAAACACCAATTCATTTTGTGCTAATTAAACTAGCACACAAAATTAACACCGGTACGATTTATGACGTGTCTGTTTGCATTGCTCTATCCACTACTAATAAAGATGTAAACCCAGGAAGAGGCACGGCACGGAACGGTGACGCACTGACGCTGAGGTTACTGCTCGTTTTCCTACAAAGACCAAACCTGGGACACGCCAACTGTGTGAAACGTGGACTGCGGATTAAAAGACGCCTCGACGTAGCGGAGAAACTCAACCACAGAGATATCAAAGAGCTTAGGACTAAAAAGGAAACTTCAATACAATAACACGTTAGATGAAGTCATAATTAAATTAAGGCTTTCATGTAAAACGAGTAAACGGGACGGAGGGCATTAATACGGCTCAAGTGTAGTAAAATATAATCTACAGACAGAACACCTTATTTGTTGTTCCGACTGTTTGTTATACCGTATGTGAGGTTGGCTGTGGATTCTTTACTGTTCAGAAAATTACACAGGAGTACTGTTTAATGTGTTTTGAACCGATGCTTGTGTTTACGATGTGCGATGGGTTGCCAGATCTGCCCGAAAAAACCTGCTGAATTGTCAAACAGTGTAAAAAGACCTTATAGTTTCCCTAAACAGCTCTTACACCAGGGTCCTAAAATGGTCTGGGAGGTTAGTCATCAATAAAAATGCTCTAGAAGAAGGAAGAAAAAGCCTTTCCTGTGCTACAGTGATGGAAAAGTTTTACTGATCAATTATATAAAGTGACTAAAAGCATGTTCTCCCCGTGCCTCGGGGGTTTCCTCCGGGTACTCCGGTTTCCTCCCCCGGTCCAAAGACATGCATGGTAGGTTGATTGGCATCTCTGGAAAATTGTCCGTAGTATGAGAGTGTGTGTGTGTGTGTGTGTGCCCTGCGATGGGTTGGCACTCCGTCCAGGGTGTATCCTGCCTGATGCCCGATGACGCCTGAGATAGGCACAGGCTCCCCGTGACCCGAGGTAGTTCGGATAAGCGATAGAAGATGAGCGAGTGAGTGTGTGACTAAAAGCGTAATGTCTGTTTTAAATAGAAACCTGAATTTACATATTTGTACAGTATAGAGTTAAAGCCGTGTTCCAACTTGAACTGCGAGCGTGTGGAATCCTCGTCTCGGTCTCTCGTCTCGGTCTCTCGTCTCGGTCTCTCGTCTCGGTCTCTCGTCTCTACTCGGCAGAGGTGCTACTGAAAACGGTATTGGATTGAACAGGACAGACAACAGCACAATTTCCTAATAAAAAGCCTTGACAAGCCGGGTCACAATGGAGAATTAGAGCCACAAAAGGCGATGATGGATATGCTAAACATCCCAAACAAGCCCCTGGCCTCGTGTTAACCGCCGCCTTCTTCTCAAACATATTTACATTTTCAGCACAAATGGAAATTCGGATATGGCACAGAGGGGGTAAACAGGCCCTGCTAGAGAAAAACACAGCTGATTGAGCTCTTGTCTCATCTGATTACAGGTTTTATATATCAGCTACGAGAAAGAGAGAGCGGCTAGCACCGAGCGCTCGCGGCTCTGCCGCTCGCCGGAGCAAAAGCTGAGGGATCCTGCACTGCAATTCATTCATTAGCATGCTAATTACATCCATTCAGAAGGGAAAATATCCAGAAATACCCAGCACCGTGTCAGGCGGCAACAGAAAGCAGAAGAGAAATCCGTCTCCACGTCTCTGCTTAAGGCTGCTGGTGCCTCCTTCGTGTCAGATTTGGAGCTCTATTAGCAACATCCAAACAGTTTTTGAGTGGGCTGCAGAATGATGGGCTAATATTTGTTAACCGCTCGGCTCTGATAATGTGACAGGATGTGATTAGCGCTCACTGTGAATGAAGTCCCTGCTTAGATGAATCCTGTCAAGTTTCCCCTGACGACTTGAGAGATTATAACAGCGTTTAAATGTCACTTTTTTTAATCTAGTTTCTTTTTAATGAAGTTTTTTATCCAGGTTTATTAGAACCCTCAGAACCCTCTGTAGTATTTTTGTAAACTTGAAGTATATTAAAGGTGGGGTCTCCGTTGTTTGAGAAATGCTTCAGAAAACTGCGTTGTGCCGCCAAACAAAACAAAAACAAAAGTAACGTGTAGCCAATGAGCAGAAAGGGGCGTGTCTTGTCAATATGGGCGGAGAGAGTGTTCAGTGCGCATGTGTGACATTAGCAGAAAGTGGTTTTAACATTGACATGGAGGATAAAAACAAAGAAAGAAAGCGAAGAAAGGCTTACGATAAGGTAAGAAGTAGGACGTGTTAATATAGGATCAGCTTTCCAGCGCTGGAGAGAACTGAAGGAGCAGGAAGTTGGTCACATATTCACAGATTGGAGTTTCCTGAGTCAATAACTCCTGAGCTAAACGCTGTTACTACACAAATAACACCTCTTTTCTATCGTAGTAATGTAGAGACGCAGCTACAACCGTGTTTTGTGTAGTAACAGTGTTTAGCTCAGGAGTTATTGACTCGGGAAACTCCAATCTGTGAATATGTGACCAACTTTACTTAAGACGCCGAGGCGCTTTTTTCCTTCTCGATAGGTGAGTAACGTTGGTTTTGCTTTGTTACACAGAACTAATATATGTCTTTGTCCTTTACATGATTATGCTTGTGTGTCATTTTTGCTTGTTTGTTTTTCTACAATCGTATTGTTCTTCACTTCAGCTATGATAAAGACACATTTCTTTCTGTTAGTTGCCTGGGTTACGTATGTATGTGTGGGCGGAGCTATCGATACAGGGGTGGGACCCATTTGGGTTAGGGGCGTGTTTGTTTTGGTGATTTCAAATGTCAACATTGGCTTTCAAACAACGGAGACCCCACCTTTAATGACCCGATGTACCAACAGCTTTAAGGAGCTGTTTCCACTTTGACTTTAACTAACAGTATGGAAATCTTTGTGTTAATATTCAAACGACTAAAATGAGTTTGTCGTAAACTTGTATCTGACATACGCCGTCAGGCTTAAACTGTGTATATCGTATTACCTTTATAGCGTTTAGCGGACTCCCTCATCCAGAGCGACCTACAGAAATACTTTGGAGTCTCGAACAAAAACACATCCTCGTGCTAGTTCACTAGGTCAGGAACTCCGAAAATATTATCTAGAACATTCTGTAAAAACATACTGTGTTATTTCTGTATTATTGGCAACACAAGTGAGCCAACACGAACCCGTAATTTAAGACAAATATAACTATTAAAAACGTATAAACATAAGACAGGCCCCTCTGTCTGCGCGGAGAAGTGAGCCGTAAACACACGCCTCGGCTGATGATTTAGTGCTGGTGCGTTATTATCGATATTATATATATTCTTAAATGTTTTATACGCATAGAAGTGAGTCGACAACCCTTCACCGTCTGACGTGCAGTTTTTCTGAACTTCTGGCTAATTCAAATCTGAATGATTTACTCATTTGCAGAGCAGCTCGGATCGTCGTGTTTAAGCTCGTACGCACCGTCGATTACACCTTCAGCCCGAGCTACAATATTTAAAGGTGCGATATGTAATGTTTAAACACGTTTCTAAACTTGCAGTATTAATAACCTTGGGGGAAAAAAAACTCACTTGAAAAATGAAGTGATTCAAATGAATTTGGTTCATTTCTTCATTTCGGTGCTCTGTTTACTTTACTCCAGCCTGGAGGTGGAAAATCTCCCATGTGCAGTTTCAACAGAGGGCGTGAAGTGAGTCAGGAGGAAGTAAAAGGAAGTCAATCACTGCGAGCGTTTTTTTTTTTACGCTATCGATATTTGCTATCAATCATTTAAATAAACATAAGTGTACTGTATCTCTGTCTATTACAGCAGCCTGATTCACTGGCTGTATGAGGAGATGAGAGAGAAGCTGAATTTCCTGCTGAATCGCTCACGGTGGAGCTGCTCCGCACGCTCTAAGGTCATCGCTAACAGATGGAGAAAGAGGCTCTGCTACTGTTTTAGACAATTACAACAAATTGATCGTGACACATCCAATGCAAGGTGCGCCGTGCAAGATCCTTCCTTTAAGACGCGCTGCCTCGGGGCGCGCTCCGTCTTCAAAGGCTTCTGATTAGAAAGTAAGTGATGAGGACGCTGCCCTGCTTCTCCGGCGCTTGGAGACGCTTCTTAATGGCTGCTTAGGGAAGCCTGCTTTCTGAGCCTCAGAGACACTACAAAGCAAATCTGCAATTAATTGAAGACGTAAAAATTTGAACGCAAATCCCGGTTAGGAAAGAAACCGTCCTCTTATGTACGTTCATCGTACTAGGATTTTCTAAACCCTTCATTAAGACATAAATTAAAGCGCACACACTGTGACTAAAATTAGAACAGGCCCTGAGTGAGACATGTGACACGACACTATGGTGAGTCTTAACAACCAGTTCCAGTTGTCATAAACACGTTTGTTTAAACAGCGTACTGATCGCCGGTCAGATCTGTGCAGTAGAATTAGCTAATATTAGCATATTTAATTTACATGTAGGGAGCATGTTGGCTTAGTGGTTAGCACGTTCGCCTCACACCTCCAGGGTTGGGGGTTCGATTCCCGCCTCCGCCTTGTGTGTGTGGAGTTTGCATGTTCTCCCCGTGCCTCAGGGGTTTTCTCCGGGTACTCCGGTTTCCTCCCCCGGTCCGAAGACATGCATGGTAGGTTGATTGGCATCTCTGGAAAATTGTCCGTAGTGTGTGATTGCGTGAGTGAATGAGAGTGTGTGTGTGTGCCCTGTGATGGGTTGGCACTCCGTCCAGGGTGTATCCTGCCTTGATGCCGGTTACGATGAGATATCTAGGTCACGTTTGTACTAAGGAGTTGTCAATAATAGACATGTTTTGCTAAAATTAACCTTAGCTTTCAAATGAGTTCATGGCATTTGGTTGGGCGGCGGCTCGGTTTTCAGTGCCGCGGCAACGTCCTTGATGTTGTTATTGTAAAATTCTGTTTATTGTATAAGCCCAAAGCATCAAGAGAGGTAAATTTCTCTCCAGTAAAGCACTCTGAGATCCAATGAGATATGTATACCCACTCATTACAGGCCACACCGCTGCTTAGCACCATTTTGCGAAATCATATATCCAGTTACACGTGTCTTTTTGTTCATGGGCACCGAAGCAGTCTATAGGGTAAAAGTCCCCCTCTGTTTCCTTCTCTGTGCTTCTTCCTCTCTTCGTGTCGTCGGCTTGAGATAGCAGTGTGGCCTGGAAAAGAGATTAAAGTAGAAATATGTCGCAGTGTATTCGGGGTTTAACCGGAAAGCTTCAGCACAGACACAGAGATGCATAATCTCCTGTTGCCAGGGGAGAGATCACGGACCGGGAGCTGCGCCGGAATGTAACGTGTCCGTCGCTAACGTCCAGCCAGCCAATGGAAACTCTACGCCTATCAGCAGAAGAGTTGACCGCCTCCATTAGGCCTCAGGCACATCTGTGCAAAGCCCTAATCACTTCACTAAGAGGTCGCTCGTGGCATTCTGAACTTGATTATAAGATCAGGAGCATTGTGAGATGGTAATCATTTAATCCTCTCAGAACACACACACACACACACACACACACACACACACACACACACACACACACACACACACACACACAGAGAGACACAGAGAGAGGCCTGCTTTTTCCAGAACTGCATTTTTTTTCCTTTCATAAGGCCCATTAATGGATGAGAAAGAAAAAGAAGCAGAAAAAAAAAAAACAGTTTAAAAAAAATGAAGAACAAATATACAACATGTGGTTTATAATATAGAATATATACATTTTTTAAATTAATTATTAAATTAATTAATTTAATAATTAATTTAATTATTAAATGTAAATACAACTGGGAGTAAAAAAATGACATAATTATTTAGATTAAGATTGAATGAAAATAAGGAAAATAATTTCAGTGAATAAATAAAAATGTATATTTTTGGTATTTTTTTTTTATTTATGTATGTTATCTTATTTATATTTTGGTATTTTTTAAACGGTTTGTTTGATGGGGTAGAAATCTAGAAGTCTGACTCCGTCCCTTCGCCTGGCGTACCTAGTGATTTAGCGGGCGCTGATTATCTAGCTGAGGCTGGAGAGCTTACAGATGTGTAAAGATTTCTAGCAGAGTGAAGTTAAGTAAAATGAAATGATGACACGCTGAACGAAGAGGATGTTTTCAGGCTGGTATTATGGGTGGTGTTTGCTAACAAAACAGCCATTTCCTTTGAAATATAGTGTGAGTATTTGTTTGCATTGTGTGTGAGGTTGTACACACGAATGTCAAACCATTTTTTTTTTACGACAAATCCCTTGCAAAGCCTTCAGGAAAGTGACGCCGTAACAGATTGTGCTCTATTTGCAGAAGCAGAGCAGTATATCCTTTATAACATGCGGCACTGTGTGCTCCCGGTGACTGGGCAAAAAAAAGAGCACTTTACGCTGAGAGCCCATCTGCTCCTGTGCAAAATAACACAATGGGGGAGAGCGGAGTCATGAAAAACACACACACACACACACACACACACAGGGACTGACCGACACGGTGTCCTGTCGCAGCAAAGGAGGAAACCGAGGAGGATCTGAACAAGCGTGTGACCATGTTCCCATCGTGGCAGAATGGTTAACGGTCACTCTGTGGATTTGAGCTCCTTGAAATCAGAGTCTAATTGCCCCCCAACAACAATATCGCAGAAACCGGGCTACCCATCTGGGGCAGGAATTCAGCAAAGGGAAAAGGAGCCAAATACTCTGAGACAGCTCCATCAGCCTGTCAGTCAGAGCAGTGCTTTTAACACAGTCTGGGCCTACCACAGAGAGGAACTCTGGAGTTACGTTCAAAGACAAGTCTGAGGAAAAGGAAGTTCAACCTCGGCTCAGAGACAGACGAGAGAGAGAGAGAGAGAGAGAGAGAGAGAGAGAGAGAGAGAGAGAAAGAGAGAGTCTGTTCTGCTGTTAAAATACAGTAGAAGAAGGAGAAGAGTGATGCTTTTACGTCTCTCGCTCTCTCTCCGAGGAGGCAGGCAGCTGAAATGTCAACAGCAGATAAACACGAGAGATGTTTGTTTCTACTTTACCTGAACTGGAGCAGTGCTGATTGAAGTGAAACAAACTCCTGTTTTTGTTGTTGTTGTTGTTTATCGTCTCCCAGCAGGAAGTGTGTGGCTTATTTACGCAACTCTCTCTCTCTCTCTCTCTATCCTGTAAGTGGAGTGCTGGTCTTTCCGTCTCCACAGAAATGGAAAAGGAGCCTGTCTCGGCTCGGCGATAACCCGTGCCCTTGCTCAAGGCGCTCGCAGCGTATAATCTGCCTCAGATCTCCTTACTGAACCTAGCTCGGGTTCGATACGGAGTCTTGGGTCGGACCTGTTGAGGGTCCGGGGCACAATCTTAACCCTTTTTTGATTTTTTGATTTTACTAGCTGACGTGATGAAATACAGTATGAATAGAAGAAGAGAGTCATTATCAGGGGGAGAAAAAGTGTATAAGAACATAATAAACATCTCTACACCTTCACCAGGGTTTGAAGAAATTCGGATTCACCAGAAAGGCTTGACTATTAGATATCTATAGATATGTACATAAAGGCTAATCTATTAGATATCTGCTAGTTTGTAGCTTAGCACTGCGTATTTTAAATAGAAATATTTTAGGAGTTAAGGGGTATATTACAGTAGGAGAAGTGCAATGTTGTGTTTACACGCAAAGATTTTCCCCGATATGAACGAATTTGTTCCGAACGCAGATTAGGAATAAGCTGTTTATACGTGTCCTAATCTCAGCAGTGCGTATAAACGCTATAACATACGAACCAAGCCGAAGCAGTGTTACCATAACAACAAGGATCGAGTGAAACTCATGAGAGGGTTCAGCTTTTTAGCTGAGTGTTTAATCTCGCTGCTTGGGTTTCTGATGTGCTCGGACACAATAAAAGGTAATGTTTAAAATAAAATGTCTCATCATGAGACTTTTACAAAATAAAAGTCAGAGGGACAGTAGAGGCTCGAAGCGGCGTTGGGAGTGTACGGAATTACGTCATCCTTTATCTGGATGTCTGATGTGTTGGTGTACGGTATATGGATGGTGCTTCAATAGATTAAGCAGGTCTTTGTGTTCAGAACACGTTGTGTGATGTATTAGAAGTGTATAAAGGGTCCAGGATTCAAAGCACGTGTGTCCAGTGACACGCTACAAAAATACGTACGTAGCCGATCGATCGTGTGAAACTGCGAGAAAAACAAATGAGGAATACAAAGTGCTAGCGAAAGATAAGTCTTAGTGTTAGTGTGTGACTACGAAGAGATTTGTGTGTTTATGTTGAATGAAAAAAATACTACAGATATTTCACTGTTTTTGGAAGTAAAAACAATATGTGTGTGTTTTGCTTTACGCGATATGACGTCCCACTTTAACCGTAAGAGCGCACGAGCGTATCCGAAGCTACCGTGAAGACGAACAACCTTCTCGAACCCTAATCTTTATTCTATCTGCATTACTGATAATAATAAATCTAATCTAGAGCTCAAGCTGGTTAGCTGGCACTAGCTAGGACTGGTAAGAGTGTTGTTATGGTTACGGTGAGCATGCTGCGTGAACCGGTCTTTCTGTCTTTTTTTTTTTTTCTCATACCAGCACAAAAGGAGCTCCATCTAGTGATTTTTCAGGTGGAAAAAAAAAAACACAGCAAGTGTGAAAGCGAGCTGTAAAACATGCAGGATGATAAAAAAAAATAAATAAATAAATAAAAAAGTCGAAAGCAGAAAAGAAGAATCTTCTGAATGTTAGAGAAGCGTTAAATGTGGTGCTGAGCTGTTACAGGAGCGCTCGTCCTGGTGTGCATGTGAACTAGAACCTTGAATGCCCTTCCAGGTTTGTTAACACACCAAGACCACCACACACACACACACACACCTTCCACAGAGACCCATGTCTTCATTATCACAGCCCAGCAGCTTACTGTTACCATGGCTCTGTGAGATGGATTAATCACACCATTTAACGTGTTTATTTCTCCGGCTCTGCGAGGCAGAGGCGGGCGCGCTCTAACCGGCTTGGTGCACTCTTTAATTGGCATGAGATGGGGCTTGTGGCGTGATGACCCCCCGAGTGAAATGCACCCACAAAGGTGCCTAAGGCTCGAGTACCTTCCTTCCCTCCTGTGCTTTCTTTCGTCCTCCACTGATGTGCTACATGCGATCCTTCCCCGAATGAGAAGATTGATAGAATGTCATATCTACAAGCGGCTGAAGTTCTGTTTCCAAGACAACGGCTGAGGACGACCGCTGAGCGCGTGCGGGAGAGCCCGCTGCAAACAATTTTCTCATTCTACTTCCTTTGAAGGGAACTACAGAGGAGTCCGCGTCACCTTGCAGAAGGAGCGGTGTGAGGAGGTGCGCGGGGAGGCGCATCAGCTGTTTACGCCTTGTTTGGTACCGAAACAAAGATATTACACGCTCACGCTTTGTCCTTATATATACACACACCATGCTGACTGCGTGATCCTTTATTCAGTCTGCACTGGCTGCTCACTTGTCCACGCCGCAGTGTGATAATTGGTGCGAAATGCGAGGAGTCCTGTCTTCCCTTTCCTGCCTGGACACGATAATTACACCTGTGTGCGTCTGATAGCTTTATTCATAGGACAATCCTCGCGGTTATCCGTTTTGATCGTTTTGAGGAATGACATTTTAATACTATTTCCGTCTCTCGCTCTCTTTCTGTCTGCAAACAGACTGAGAAAAAGAGAAAGGGGGAGACACACATCTGCTTGACAGCCCAGAGAGCCAAGAATAATCTGAATCTGACTGGGAGCTTTTAGAGACGTATATAAAAAAAACGGCTGTTGCACCGCTCAATTTCCGGCTTCTCTCTGGAAGCAAAAAATACGCTGCCGTGTTCAAGGAAAACTTTTCCTTTCCCCGGCTAATGTTTAATTCATACTGTATGTGTAAAGCTGCCCTTGCTCGTGTACCGCCAAAGAAATGTAATCCGGTCAAAGTCGTTTTTCTTCCAACAAGTCCCGATGCAGTCTGCAGGAAGACCGACCGCAGCATGTGTAGAATCTGTCTTGTACTTATGTACCTCATCTAAAAGCCAGTCTGCAATTCTCTACTGGTATGTTCAGGACTAGATACAAGAGCCGGAAATATAACAAAAGCTTCAGCAGAACCCTGTAGATAGAATAATGAGTATATTAAGTAATACTGTACTGTTCGGTGGCCTGGTTTTAAACACGTAGACGCGTTAAATTGTTAGAATTTTGGTCTCGTATTGATATCAGATATAGCTTTGGATCTCAGCCAGTACCAACAACGATATGATATCATCAGCCCCGGAGTAACTTGGAGTCTTCTTTAACTGAGATGTGATAGCAGCCTGTGTTCGTGCGCAAGATCTATGGAAAATTCTGTATCATTTCTCATACCTGGGGGGGGTCACGGTGGCTTAGTGGTTAGCACGTTCGGCTCACACCTCCAAGGTTGGGGGTTCGATTCCCGCCTCCACCTTGTGTGTGTGGAGTTTGCATGTTCTCCCCGTGCCTCGGGGGTTTCCTCCGGGTACTCCGGTTTCCTCCCCCGGTCCAAAGACATGCATGGCATGGTTGATTGGCATCTCTGGAAAATTGTCCGTAGTGTGTGATTGTGTGAGTGAATGAGAGTGTGTGTGTGTGTGCCCTGTGATGGGTTGGCACTCCGTCCAGGGTGTATCCTGCCTTGATGCCCGATGACGCCTGAGATAGGCACAGGCTCCCCGTGACCCGAGGTAGTTCGGATAAGCGGTAGAAGATGAATTAATTAAATGAATGAGTTTCTCATACCAATAATCAGGACAAAAGAGTTCACGCTTTTCCGTTTCTTGGTAAAAACCTAATGGTTTGTCCTTATAAATTAGACCTGTTAAATACAGGTATTGTATGTCTAGTATTTCCAGCATGTTGGACGACTGTTGGTTTAAAAATGTTATACGCTGACTTAAAACAATCATTGGGCCTTCGTAAGTCCACGGGTCATAATGGTAAAAACATTCTAACATGCTCTAGGCTTCATTTTTTCCACTCGTTTCTTAAGCCTCGGGGGGAAAACCGGATGAATTTTACACAATCTGTGTCAGACACTCTGCTTTAAATCTCAAGTGCAGAAAAGTTAATGGCCTGTGGCTTTGAAGCAGACCTTCCGTGTGGAGGATGTTTAATAATAAAAAGGTAAAAGCAGAAAGGCTGATGAGAAAGAGAGAGAGAGAGAGAGAGAGAGAGAGAGAGAGAGAGAGAGAGAGAGAGAGGGAGACCTTCCTGCAGTTCCCCGGAGTCTCCACACACCGGCAGCCAATCACGAGACAGGATCCTGCAGCTCGGAGCATGGGCACTCGTACAGGAACACTCTTTTTTCTCATTCACATACCTAATGCTGGTGGGGGCAACAAAGCATCTCTTCCAGAAACAACCTCGGGCCTGTCATCCAGGCGAGAAGCTGTGTCCGCTGTGTCTTCTCTGGAGAACATTCAGTACTTCATGGTGACCTTCAGGGAGCACTGGGCACTGAGTCCACACTCCACTGGCAGAACTTCACAATCAACATAAGGCCTGTGGAGATCAAAGTTCCTCTGACCCTCCATATGGAGCCTGAGCTTGAGAGACACTCGACAGTTCAGAGCAGATATAAAGGACTGTGAAAGAAACAGAGATGAAAGATGGCTGCTGGTGCTCAGTGACACCGCTTTATAAGAATAAGGGTTGTAGATGTGATTCATCATTCTGTGGAATTCACTGCCGTGTAATGGTTTTAGTTCTCCTCTCCTCTCCTCTCCTCTCCTCTCCTCTCCTCTCCTCTCCTCCTCTCCTCTCCTCCTCTCCTCTTCTCTTCTCTTCTCTTCTCTCCTCTCCTCTCCTCCTCTTCTCTTCTCTTTTCTCTTCTCTTCTCTTCTCTTCTCCTCTCCTCCTCTCTTCTCTCCTCTCCTCTCCTCTCCTCTCCTCTCCTCTCCTCTCCTCCTCTTCTCTCCTCTCCTCTCCTCTCCTCTCCTCCTCTTCTCTTCTCTTTTCTCTTCTCTTCTCTTCTCCTCTCCTCCTCTCTTCTCTTCTCTTCTCTTCTCTTCTCTTCTCTTCTCTTCTCTTGTCTCCTCTTCTCTTCTCTTGTCTCCTCTCATCTTCTCTCCTCTCCTCCTCTCCTCTCCTCCTCTCCTCTCCTCCTCTCCTCTTCTCTTCTCTTCTCTCCTCTCCTCTCTCCTCTCCTCTCCTCTCCTCTCCTCTCCTCTCCTCTCCTCTTCTCTTCTCTTCTCTTCTCTCCTCTTCTCTCCTCTTGTCTCCTCTCCTCTTCTCCTCTCCTCTTCTCTCCTCCTCTCCTCTTCTCTTCTCTTCTCTTCTCTTCTCTTCTCTTCTCTTCTCTTCTCTTCTCTTCTCTCCTCTCCTCTCCTCCTCTCCTCTCTTCTGTGAAGGTTTTCCACTCTGTCGTCTATGTGGATTTGCTCTCACTTGTTCATCCTACGAGAGCATCAGTGAGATCAGACTCTGATGTCGGGATGTTGATGAGACTCTATTTCCAGTTCCTCCGGTGGTGTTGAGTCAGAGTCAGGGCTCAGTGCAGGACACTCGAGTTCTTCACTCCAACCTTCACCTCCACACCATGTCTTCATGGAGCTCAGGGGCTTTGTGCACAGCGGTGTTGTCGTGAAGAGAAACTGTGTCGCTACAGCACACGGAGACGTTCTGTACAACCGTGAATGTGATCCAGACTTTGCAGAAGAAGCACATATGCATGTGATGGTCAGGGTGCACATACTTTTTTCCTTGTCTGCTTAAATATAAATTATTCTGTAGTTCTTTCTGTAATCCTGACTGTAGGATACGGAAGAAAAAAAAAACAGATTTGACTTGTCTTAGTGTCGATGTAGCACGGCTGGACAGTGGAGACTTTAAGGGTTCGTCCACTGCTTATTTTCCTCTAATGAATAGCAGGGGTTAGAGCTCCAGTTCTCTGAGCCTCCTTCAAGACTGTGATTTTAAGTGGCTCAGACAGCTCTTATCTGCTCTCCACTGCCATCCATCATAGCCTTACGAGGACTACTCATTCAAATAGAAATAATAGGCTGTGTCAAAAAGAAGTACTATAATCATACTTTTGTTTGGGACACGGCAGAATAATGAGAGCGCTACAAAGTGCCCTACAAAGGTTGAGGCATGCTTTCCCGGTTAATAGGTGCACGAGAGGTCAGAGAGATGAGATGGAACATGAAGCGTAACTATGAGCGTATTCTGACATCTGTTTGGCTTTGTTGGCTTTACGTTATGTAGAACTAAAACCTCAATTTCGTTCTGTACTGTTATGTCAGGAGAACCCTGGCACCCGGCGCTTTACTGTGAGTGCAGCAAAGAATGGCAGGTCATTCATTAGCGCTTTAATTACCTTGAAGGTAACAAGCTCTTTTAAGGGCCAGAACGGTTAAAGTCAGTCGTAGAGGAAAAGCGGCACGTTTACAAGCCTGGCAGCTCTTCACACTTCTGTCTGAAAGTGTCTCGTTTTGGTTAAGGAAGGCTGTGACGACTTGCGCTGAAGACATGTGCGTTATATAAAGCACTTCTAAAGTGACACTGACAGACAGGGCGTTGTTCCTGCCACCGCTTCTGTATCTGCTTCTGCTCTGCTTTTCCCACTCACGTACAGTACACACATTTCAGCCAAAAAAAAAAAAAAAAGCCCACACACAGTTCTTCCCACCTTGGATTATTCCCTGTCCAAATCAAATTCCCAGACATGACGGGTGAATACGCTTACGTCAGAGGCTGAGTGCTGATCAGAGAGCAACCACCAATCAAAGAACTCACAGAACACACCAAAAAAAAAAATAACAGGATAAAGTGAAGACCGACGATGAAAGAATCAAAAATAATATTAGAAAAATAATTCAGAACATGATGATTGATATATATATATATATATATATATATATATATATATATATATATATATATATATATATATATATATATATATATACGTATATATATATATATATATATATATATATATATATATATATATATATATATATATATAGTATATATATATATATATATATATATATATATATATATATATATATAGTATATATATATATATATATATATATATATATATAGGAGGCACGGTGTCTTAGTGGTTAGCATGTTCGCCTCACACCTCCAGGGTTGGGGGTTCGATTCCCGCCTCCACCTTGTGTGTGTGGAGTTTGCATGTTCTCCCCGTGCCTCGGGGGTTTCCTCCGGGTACTCCGGTTTCCTCCCCCGGTCCAAAGACATGCATGGTAGGTTGATTGGCATCTCTGGAAAATTGTCCGTAGTGTGTGATTGCGTGAGTGAATGAGAGTGTGTGTGTGTGTGTGTGTGTGTGTGTGATGGGTTGGCACTCCGTCCAGGGTGTATCCTGCCTTGATGCCCGATGACGCCTGAGATAGTCACAGGCTCCCCGTGACCCGAGGTATTTCGGATAAGCGGTAGAAGATGAATGATATATATTGTTTTGAAGCATGACGTTAGCTAGTTGTTAAAATTTCTATAATAGAAAAGAAAGTAACGCTGTATGAGTTTCAGTGACTGTTTGAGACATAAAGCTGCTTTGTTCACTATTTGAAATAGTGTAAATGTAAATTTGCATATTGCTCTTAACCTCTGGTCCTCGTTGCTCCTCCGTTAGTGTTGTGATGCCGTCGCTTGCTATGTCACAATCCGCTAAAATGTATTGGTTACTTTAATTGAAGCTGAATGGTGAATTCACACTGAAATTTACCCCTGCGTCTGTTATTTGAGCCGTACAGAGAGATACAGAACAATGTGATGTGTGTATACTTCACATATGCGGTACATACACATTTACACACACAAAAACAAACAAACAAGAGCACATGTGCGCACACACACACACGCACACACACACAGGACCACTGAATTTACCTAACTCCTTTTGCTTAGTCTGGCTTGGAGCTGAAGTTGGTACACATCCTGTATTATTTACTTCTCTCTTGCCCTGGAGAGAGTTTGCTCGTCTTGTGGCTTTGGCCCGAGTAAACATCTTGATGTAGGACCAAGAGACGAATAATCATCGATAAGCAGAGGCTTAAGAGGCTCACGGCTATCTGGAGACAGAGCGGTCTCCTACCTCAGGGCTTTCTTTCTCTTTAAGACGTGCAGCGTAAACACACATACATGTACACACTCACACACACACACACACACATTTGAAATGGATTGTTGACAGCTCCACTGCATCTCTCTTGAATCTTTTAAGGTTACGAGACGAACCTGTGATCAGAGAGCACGAAAGGCGGGTTCAAGTGCCGACAAAAACACACGAGCAAACCAACAAACTCTAATCGATTAAAGACACGTCTGTGTTCTGGTGGACAGAAGAAAAGTCTCCAAATAACACAGACATATTTACTTGAAATGCCGTAACTACGTTGGTGGAGTGTGTGTGTGTGTGTGTGTGTGTGTGTGTGTCGCAGTCAGAATGGACAGCATGACTTAAATGTCAGGATACACAAAGACTGTAAGAAAGCAGAAAAAAGTGACAAAAATTTATTTGACATGTCCCGAAGGTATCAGTAACATTCATTCATTCATTCATTCATCTTCTACCGCTTATCCGAACTACCTCGGGTCACGGGGAGCCTGTGCCTATCTCAGGCGTCATCGGGCATCAAGGCAGGATACACCCTGGACGGAGTGCCAACCCATCACAGGACACACATACACACACTCTCATACTACGGACAATTTTCCAGAGATGCCAAAGGAGTTTGCATGTTCTCCCCGTGCCTCGGGGGTTTCCTCCGGGTACTCCGGTTTCCTCCCCCGGTCCAAAGACATGCATGGTAGGTTGATTGGCATCTCTGGAAAATTGTCCGTAGTGTGTGAGTGAATGAGTGTGTGTGTGTGTGCCCTGTGATGGGTTGGCACTCCGTCCAGGGTGTATCCTGCCTTGATGCCCGATGACGCCTGAGATAGGCACAGGCTCCCAGTGACCCGAGGTAGTTCGGATAAGCGGTAGAAGATGAATGAATGAATGAATGAATGAATGAATGAATGTGGTCAACATAAAAAATAAAATAAAAAATTTGTAAAAAAAAAAATAAATAAAAAAAAACCTAAATATTACATTAATATAACGATGCACTTTGCTGTGACACTCAAAAGTACAGCTGTAATATTTAATAACGAAAGCGAAGGCGGTGTGAATACGATCTAAATGTGTTTACCATAAAAATCTTTTTAAAGTGGCGCTAAATGATTTGTTCCCCCGAAATCAGCTGTACGAATAATCTTCTTTCTGATAAAAAGCATCCTGACGTGTGCGTGTTAATTCTATACGCCGGGAGATCCTGAGTCGTGCGGCACACAAGAAGCTTTATGATCTTCCTGTTAGAACGGAGCTGCGTGAAATCTGGTGTCTTATGTGTGTGTCCAAATCCCATCAGGTGGAAAACAAATGTACAGCAGGAGATGGAGGAATAAATACGGCAAACGGATAAAGGCCGCGGGAGCGTCGTGCTCGTCTACCTGCTCCGAAGGCAAGCAGATTTTACACTTAGGGTTATTGTGCATGCTGATCTGCAGTTTCAGTATTCAGGAGTTTCTACAGTTTTAATAATCAGTGGTGCTTCAGACGTATCTGTTGGTCTACATTAGCCCAGCGGCCCTCCGCTATCTCCCTCACACAGCGACGCTCCCGCCTCTCCGTGGCCCTGTTTAAGGTCTGTCTTTACCACACGAGATCTCTGATAACCGCAAGCACCGAAAAAGGAACAGAATAAAAAAAAATAAATAAATACAAGAAAAAAAAGATTCAGCAGAATTCCTGCATGGTGCAAATATGCAGTAGCTGTCATGGCAACTACACATGGTACGATGCTCCAGGTAAACTGCTCTTACACCTCCGCCATTTCCACCATCATCCCCCATCATCTTCACCATCATCTCATCCGTTATCTCTTTCATTATCTCCTCCGTCATCTCCTCCATCATTTATTCCACCGTCTCCTCAATCATCTCCTTCAATATCTTCTCTTACACCACCATCTCCACCACCATCATCCCCCATCATCTCCACCGTCATCTCCTCCATCATTTATTCCACTGTCTCCTCAATCATCTCCTTCAATATCTTCTCTTACACCACAATCTCCTCCGCCATCATCCCCCATCATCTCCTCCGTCATCTAATCCATCATTTATTCCACCATCTCCTCCATCATCCCCCCGTCATCTCCTCCGTCATCTCCTCCATCATTTATTCCACCATCTCCTCCATCATCCCCCCGTCATCTCCTCCGTCATCTCCTCCATCATTTATTCCACCATCTCCTCAATCATCTCCTTCAATATCTTCTCTTACACCACCATCTCCACCACCATCATCCCCCATCATCTCCTCCGTCATCTCCTCCATCATTTATTCCACTGTCTCCTCAATCATCTCCTTCAATATCTTCTCTTACACCACAATCTCCTCCGCCATCATCCCCCATCATCTCCTCCGTCATCTAATCCATCATTTATTCCACCATCTCCTCCATCATCCCCCCGTCATCTCCTCCGTCATCTCCTCCATCATTTATTCCACCATCTCCTCCATCATCCCCCCGTCATCTCCTCCGTCATCTCCTCCATCATTTATTCCACCATCTCCTCCATCATCCCCCCGTCATCTCCTCCGTCATCTCCTCCATCATTTATTCCACCATCTCCTCAATCATCTCCTTCAATATCTTCTCTTACACCACCATCTCCACCACCATCATCCCCCATCATCTCCTCCGTCATCTCCTCCATCATTTATTCCACTGTCTCCTCAATCATCTCCTTCAATATCTTCTCTTACACCACAATCTCCTCCGCCATCATCCCCCATCATCTCCTCCGTCATCTAATCCATCATTTATTCCACCATCTCCTCCATCATCCCCCCGTCATCTCCTCCGTCATCTCCTCCATCATTTATTCCACCATCTCCTCCATCATCCCCCCGTCATCTCCTCCGTCATCTCCTCCATCATTTATTCCACCATCTCCTCAATCATCTCCTTCAATATCTTCTCTTACACCACCATCTCCACCACCATCATCCCCCATCATCTCCTCCGTCATCTCCTCCATCATTTATTCCACCATCTCCTCCATCATCCCCCCGTCATCTCCTCCGTCATCTCCTCCATCATTTATTCCACCAACTCCTCCATCATCCCCCCGTCATCTCCTCCGTCATCTCCTCCATCATTTATTCCACCATCTCCTCCTCCATCATCCCCCCATCATCTCCTCCATCATTTATTCCGCCGTCGCCTCCGTCATACATTCCTCCATCTCCGCAATCATTTCCTTCACCATTTCCTCCACCACCATCTCCTCCATCATCCCCATCATCTCCCTCACCGTCTCCTCCACAGTCTCCTCCATCACAACCCCGATCACATTCAAGTTATGTTCGAGTAAAGACGTCAAAAATGCGAACAAATACTAAATTCTTTAAGTGATTGAAATTCAAATATATTTAAAAAAGAACGGTGACAACTATGATGTAAAGTATGTTGTGTCAGAGTGTGTGTGTGTGTGTGTGTGTGTGTGTGTGTGTGTGTGTGTGTCTGTGTGAGTGAGACAGCCAGGCTTTCTGGAGTGCAGCAGCTGGGGGAGTCGCCACAGGCAGAGGGCAGCACTCTGCTAACCCTCTCGCCCACTCCAGGGGGAACCAATGTGATTACTGCATTACCCTCTGCTAGCCCAGCCTGCCCTCGCCCAACTTTCTCCCTCTGAATCAAAAACAAGCCGGCGGAGGAGCGCAGAGCCAGACGGCGATCTAACAAAAGAAAAAAAAAATCTTGTTTGTGTAAAATGAAACAGCAAAGCAGACTCCGGAGAGCTGCAATCATTTATAAAGAGTTTCCTTTACAACAGAAATCGGTGAAAGAAGAAACAAAAAAAAAGGAATGATTTTCTTTTGCTCTCCAACCACAAACTGAGACTCAAAGGTTCTAGGAAAGGTGAACAATATGGACAAAATAATTACAAACTGCAAATACACTGCTGTATAAAAATATCTTCTACTTTTATTCCACGTGTCGGAAAAATCTATCTATAAAGATATACGGTGTGTGTCGAAGCGGTCAGAAAACCGAACCCTGCGTCTGTACTGAGCGCTGACGCTGGAGACTCCTTACATGTGTGTTAAATATTTATCCAGTGTATACACGTTCTTAGCATAAGGGTGAACATTAACATATAACAGCTCAGTGGTTAAGGTGTAGGGCTACGGAAGGTCATGGGTTTGAACCCCAGGTCCACCAAGCTGCCACTGCTGGGCCCCTGAGCAAGGCCCTTAACCCTCAGTTGCTCAGTTGTAAGTCACTCTGGATAAGGGTGTCTGCTAAATGCCGTAAATGTAAATGAAAGTTGGGGGGAAGTCGTGGTCTAATGGTTAGAGAGTCTGACTCCTAACTTAAGGTTGTAGGTTCGAGTCTCGGGCCGGCCACGACTGAGGTGCCCTTGAGCAAGGCACCGAACCCCCCAACTACTCCCCGCAGCATAAATGGCTGCGGGTGTGTGTGTGTGTTCACTGCTGTGTGTGTGTGTGTTCACTGCTCCGGGTGTGTGTTCACGGTGTGTGTGTTCACTGCTGTGTGTGTGTTCACTGCTCCGGGTGTGTGTTCACGGTGTGTGTGTGTGTTCACTGCTGTGTGTGTGTACTTTGGATGGGTTAAATGCAGAGAACAAATTCTGAATATGTGTCACCGTACATAGCCGTGTGTCACGTCACGTCACGTGAGAAAAATCGAGCAAAACTAAAGAAAGTTAATGAACTAATCTTCTGACCAATCAGAAAAGCGCAGCTCTGGTGGGCGTGACTGCGTTCTGTCAACAGTGACACGGCTCCCA
This sequence comes from Tachysurus vachellii, assembly GCF_030014155.1. Lineage (NCBI taxonomy): Eukaryota > Metazoa > Chordata > Actinopteri > Siluriformes > Bagridae > Tachysurus > Tachysurus vachellii. Next base: position 26,748,228 of record NC_083469.1, read on the forward strand.
AACGCCACGTTCCCATTACTATTAGCTGTTTACTCTGCACTCAGACTGCCTCATTGTGCTTTTATTAAGCTCACTGTGTCAGCGGGAGGAGGGAGAGAAAGAGCTACTTTAAGGGATTTATGTACTCCCAGCTTCTTTGGGCAGGCAGTAAAACTGCAGGCCGGTGATGCCTCCTTTCACGGTGCTACAAAAAAGAAATGTAATTACCTTGATATGGTGGCAAAAGAAAAGGGCAAACTCTCAATATGCAGTAAACGCACTCACGCTGGGAGCAAGCGAGGCTAATTATGCAGCTGATCTGTAGGAGTCTCTCTCCCGCTCGCTCACCCATTAAAAAAACAGTGCTGGTGCTGGATCGCGACCCTACTCCAGGACCCGTGTGAGTGGACACCGCTGGAGAGACTCGGAACGGTTCGATTCCCAGACAGAGCTGGTCTGAGACGTCCTGGAGCTTCACGTGTGCTCCGCGTCACATGGTGGAGGAACGTGACTAAAAAAAAAAAAGCCACCAGTGGTTCATAGGAGAGCAACAGCTAGCGAAGTTTAATTTAAGATTGCTAATGAATCCTCATATTCATCAGGCCTCCTTTCAGCTGATTAAAGAGACTCAGAAGGCAGAGGAAGCTGAAGTTTTAGATGAGTCTTTGGGTAAACTGACTAATCTTTTACACTCAAGTGCTGAAACATTCAGAGATGTGTATAATTACTTCATTATTTCACTCTGATAAGACGGAGAGCTTTCGGTTTGGTGTTCGGTGACACGGGAAACACGAAAGAACGAATACTTTCGGTTAGGAGCGTTAAGGGGAAATTGACCTTGCATGAAAATACCGTTCCTTTGTTCCGTCGCTATTCTGCTCGAATGAGTTAAATTAAATTAAATTACATTAAAAGAAAAGAAAAAAATGTGTAAATGAACGCGCGAAGCTTTTTTATGTTTTGTTTTTTCTAGAAAAGAAAAGTGCCATCCTACAGCAACACTTGACATCTATCTGCACGGTTTGATTACAGCTGTGAGCGTTCGGAGCAGACAATGCGAAAGCTGAGCTTGCCGTTCTCTCAAGAATGTGTGCGGCAAGTATTTATGGAAAAGAGATGACAGATAGTTGCTCTGGAAACGCCGACAACAAAAGAGAAGAAAAGAGAAGACGCGGAGGAGGGGGGGGAGGAAAAGAAAAGGGAGAAGGAAGGGAAGGAAAGGAAAGGAAAGGAAAGGGGAAAAAAAAAACTGCAGGCACTGCTCAAGGTGCGTTGGGGCCCTGGCTCGGAGTACGCTGTCGCCATGGCAACAGGCGGGCGGCAGAGGAAGCGATGACGGCGTTAACGTTCGTCAGGAGCGCCAGGCGCGCGCCCATAAATCTGCTGCGCATAAAGAGGCACCAGCCTCTCTGCTAATGGTGTGAAGCCTGCAGGGCGCTCTATTCTTCTGCTATAATTATGATAAAAAAGGACAGGATAAGGGTGTTGCTCTTTTCCTGCAGTCTACAAATGTGTACGCTTAAAACCAAGGCTACACAGTGCACATGAACAAAACACACACACACACACACACACACACACACACACAGGTATGCGCACCCTCCAGAGGTGAGCTCTCTCATTTATCACTTTGCTGTGATAATCTGTCCTAAACACAGCCCTGGGCACGCAGATAAACTCTGAACACAACAGTCGATCCAGGCCTCATATCTCTCCCTTCTTTCCTTGTGCTTTTTTGCTTTCTTTTTCTGTAGAATTTTATCTCTCCTTCTTGCCTGGCCACCGACCGGCATGCCAGGGTTTAAGGAGCAGTGATGGCGTGGAAGAGGAGGAGGGTGATGTGATGCAGGCAACAACACAAGATGGCACAGTGGCGTGAAGGTTATGACTTTGAGTGTACTTCTTTGCTGCTGGCTGGGGACCCGCACACACACACACACACACACACACACACACACACACACACACACAGGGAACCAGGGAGGGTTTCTGATTACAGACTGAAGCTGTTAGGACTTACAGATGAGACTCCTTCAACTACCTGCTCGATTTTCATTACACTCAAAGTAACTAAAGATGATTGTGTTATCACCGAACATCTGATATATGCAGGATAATTACTACAAGCACCTCATTAATAAATGCCTGATATATGTACAATATACATTATCAAGATATATTGTGGAGGGCACGGTGGCTTAGTGGTTAGCACGTTCGCTTCACACCTCCAGGGTTGGGGGTTCGATTCCCGCCTCCACCTTGTGTGTGTGGAGTTTGCATGTTCTCCCCGTGCCTCGGGGGTTTCCTCCGGGTACTCCGGTTTCCTCCCCCGGTCCAAAGACATGCATGATAGGTTGATTGGCATCTCTGGAAAATTGTCCCTAGTGCGTGAGTGAATGAGAGTGTGTGTGTGCCCTGCGATGGGTTGGCACTCCGTCCAGGGTGTATCCTGCCTTGATGCCCGATGACGCCTGAGATAGGCACAGGATCCCCGTGACCCGAGGTAGTTCGGATAAGCGGTAGAAGATGAATGAATGAATGAAGTGATAAATCTAATATTTGAACGTGACGGTCTACAGAATTCATGGGTACAGATGAAGATCCCTGGTCCAGAGTACTGTACATTAAAGGCAGCACTGATTGAAAATCAGACATACTGTATGTGTGTAAGCAGAAGTCTGGAGGCTGTTTTCTTTAACTTTGCAGATTGAAAGCGCTGAGGTTGAAAATGGGTTCTGACTTCCTGCTTCACAGGTAGTGTAGTGCGAACGCTCGAATGAGCGAAGCAGCTGACGGGGACAAAAAAAGCGTATGTGAGTTTGATTGTCATGTAAACTGCAAAAAATATAAAAAAAATAAATAAATGGGGTGTCGCAGCATGAACCGGTCTGGTGGCGGTGTAAAGATAATTAACGTTCTTAATAAGCTATAGAAAGGCCCGTATAAATCACTCTGACCCGTTAATCGTCTCTTCGTCTTCGTTTTGTTTGTCGTGTGACCTCCAGTCGGTCGTCTGACAGCATGCTCGCTGAACATGACGTGATTTACGGACGTATACCACAGTGGTGTGATGGGTCACGGCTGGAACGGCTGTGACGGCGATAAGGGCGATTTTGTCATAATGACCGCGTTAATTCTAATAACAAAAAAAAAACAGGGCTGTGTCTTTAGCATCTATGTCTAAACTCCATAAATGCTGCCTGTGTGTGTATGCATGTGGGGGTGTGTGTGGGTGTGTGTGGGTGTGTGTGTAGCTCCTGTTAAACACTCACTGTTTTGAAGAAGAGAAAGACATTTGCTTAGTAACTGGGCGCTGAAGACAGCATGGTGCTCTCAGCAGCGACTGCACCACCGTATCCTAACTGCAGTGGATGAGTCACAGCCACCACAGCACTAAATCTCCTCACACACACACACACACACACACACACACACACACACACACTCCAACATACTCTGTCCCCTACCCACGTTACACCTGAGAGAATTTCCAGGGCTTCTCCTCACGCAGAGGGAAGAGACAGCACGGCCTCTCTGCGCTCCAGCCGGCACTCACGTTCTCTCTCCAAAACAGCGATGAGGTGGTAATAATGTGTGAGAAAAACTGCAGGTACTTGCAGACGGCCCAAACCTCCTGACAGCCCAAACCACCACTGAACACACACTGGGATAAAACACTCAGAGCCTCGTATTGGCTGGGGTTTGGTGATGGATCTCGGCTCGGTGATAAATGTTGGGAATGGGCGTGAACACGCAGCGTGCGGCGCGGGAGGAGGTTCTACTAGAGGTGTGAACATTCTGAGGTTCCGATTGGTGCACGCGACTCAATATTTATGGTACGGCTGAACCGAGTTGGCATCCGTGACTGAACAGATCTGAACGTTTACAGATTTTAATAACACACACAGTGTGACGAGCAAAATAATAAAATTACTGCTATTACATACATCAATAGATTTTTTTTTTGTGGCCTCTGTGTCTGTCAGTCTCAGTGCAGGAGGCGTGGTCTCGGTGTCTGTCAGTCTCAGTGCAGGAGGCGTGGCCTCTGTGTCTGTCAGTCTCAGTGCAGGAGGCGTGGTCTCGGTGTCTGTCAGTCTCAGTGCAGGAGGCGTGGCCTCTGTGTCTGTCAGTCTCAGTGCAGGGGGCGTGGACTCGGTGTCTGTCAGTCTCAGTGCAGGAGGTGTGGTCTCGGTGTTTGTCAGTCTCAGTGCAGGAGGCGTGGCCTCTGTGTCAGTCTCAGTGCAGGAGGCATGACCTCTGTGTCAGTCAGTCTCAGTGCAGGAGGCGTGGCCTCTGTGTCAGTCTCAGTGCAGGGGGTGTGGTCTCGGTGTCTGTCAGTCTCAGTGCAGGAGGCGTGGCCTCTGTGTCAGTCTCAGTGCAGGAGGCATGGCCTCTGTGTCAGTCAGTCTCAGTGCAGGAGGCGTGGCCTCTGTGTCAGTCTCAGTGCAGGGGGTGTGGTCTCGGTGTCTGTCAGTTTCAGTGCAGGAGGCGTGGCCTCTGTTTCTGTCAGTCTCAGTGCAGGAGGCGTGGCCTCTGTGTCAGTCTCAGTGCAGGAGGCGTGGTCTCGGTGTCTGTCAGTCTCAGTGCAGGAGGCGTGGTCTCGGTGTCTGTCAGTCTCAGTGCAGGAGGCGTGGCCTCTGTGTCTGTCAGTCTCAGTGCAGGAGGCGTGGTCTCGGTGTCTGTCAGTCTCAGTGCAGGAGGCGTGGTCTCGGTGTCTGTCAGTCTCAGTGCAGGGGGCGTGGACTCGGTGTCTGTCAGTCTCAGTGCAGGAGGCGTGACCTTGGTGTCTGTCAGTCCCAGTACAGGGGGCGTGGCCTCTGTGTCAGTCTCAGTGCAGGAGGCGTGGCCTCTGTGTCAGTCTCAGTGCAGGAGGCATGGCCTCTGTGTCAGTCAGTCTCAGTGCAGGAGGTGTGGCCTCTGTGTCAGTCTCAGTGCAGGAGGCGTGGCCTCTGTGTCAGTCTCAGTGCAGGAGGCATGGCCTCTGTGTCTGTCAGTCTCAGTGCAGGAGGCGTGGCCTCTGTTTCTGTCAGTCTCAGTGCAGGAGGCGTGGCCTCTGTGTCAGTCTCAGTGCAGGAGGCGTGGTCTCGGTGTCTGTCAGTCTCAGTGCAGGAGGCGTGGCCTCTGTGTCTGTCAGTCTCAGTGCAGGAGGCGTGGTCTCGGTGTCTGTCAGTCTCAGTGCAGGAGGCGTGGTCTCGGTGTCTGTCAGTCTCAGTGCAGAAGGCGCGGTCTCGGTGTCTGTCAGTCTCAGTGCAGGAGGCGTGGCCTCTGTGTCAGTCTCAGTGCAAGAGGCGTGGTCTCGGTGTCTGTCAGTCTCAGTGCAGGAGGCGTGGCCTCTGTGTCTGTCAGTCTCAGTGCAGGAGGCGTGGCCTCTGTGTCAGTCTCAGTGCAGGGGGTGTGGTCTCGGTGTTTGTCAGTCTCAGTGCAGGAGGCGTGGCCTCTGTGTCAGTCTCAGTGCAGGAGGCGTGGCCTCTGTTTCTGTCAGTCTCAGTGCAGGAGGCGTGGCCTCTGTGTCAATCTCAGTGCAAGAGGCGTGGTCTCGGTGTCTGTCAGTCTCAGTGCAGGAGGCGTGGCCTCTGTGTCAGTCAGTCTCAGTGCAGGAGGCGTGGCCTCTGTGTCAGTCTCAGTGCAGGAGGCGTGGCCTCTGTTTCTGTCAGTCTCAGTGCAGGAGGCGTGGTCTCGGTGTCTGTCAGTTTCAGTGCAGGAGGCGTGGCCTCTGTTTCTGTCAGTCTCAGTGCAGGAGGCGTGGCCTGTGTCAGTCTCAGTGCAGGGGGTGTGGTCTCGGTGTCTGTCAATCTCAGTGCAGGAGGCGTGGCCTCGGTTTCTGTCAGTCTCAGTGCAGGAGTCTGTGCTTCTAAAGTAAATAAATCTTTATTTCAGCAGGCATGTCATGTGTGTGTAAGTTTTGTTAAAAGAATCTCACCTCCACCTTATTGTGGTAGGTGTGTGAGTCAGTCTCAATAAAGCAGGTGCAACCTCCCTTAGATCCTGTGAAGGATGAATGTTCGTCTACTCATCAAAGTCATTTTCAAAACACATTGTATTAAAGAGAAACAGCTCTATATCCTGTAATATTGATTTGCTGGCTGCTTTAAATGCCTTTCTCCTAAATGGTATTGTGATCACGTATCATCTCAGCAGGAGAGATCCACACCCTTAAGCTCCACGCTTTGGAAAGAGCAGCTTAGGTTATGAATATAGTGGAAAGAGATCAAGAAATTGATGCAGAAACACTCACAGCAAGACAAGTTAGAATCAAATTCCCTTATAAATACAGTATATATATATATACATATATATATATATAGAGGATAGATGCAGGACACTTAAGCGTGATTTACCCCTATTCACTTTCATTGACAGCGAGCAGTGAGAATGTAAGACAAGGGACAGCGGAAGCATTGAAACAAACACATTACACGCTGAATGAAGCTTTCCCAAAGGAACTGGGCATTTTCTTACCGAAAAGCCTCCAGCACGGTGCGCTCAGGCAGGCGAGGAGCCACACGTGCAAACACACTTCTGAAGTCCTCCAACTTCAGGAATCCACGACCTGCAGGAAGAACAAAAACAAGACTAGTCAAAATCACGCCTTCCTGGGAAGGTTGTTAGTACAAACCCCAGGACAATCTTTAAAGATAACAGTCATTATTAATTATAATATTTAGTGAACTTTTTGACGGAGGCACGGTGGCTTAGTGGTTAGCACGTTCGCCTCACACCTCCAGGGTTGGGGGTTCGATTCCCACCTCCACCTTGTGTGTGTGGAGTTTGCATGTTCTCCCCGTGCCTCGGGGGTTTCCTCTGGGTACTCCGGTTTCCTCCCCCGGTCCAAAGACATGCATGGTAGGTTGATTGGCATCTCTGGAAAATTGTCCGTAGTGTGTGATTGTGTGAGTGAATGAGAGTGTGTGTGTGTGCCCTGTGATGGGTTGGCACTCCGTCCAGGGTGTATCCTGCCTTGATGCCCGATGACGCCTGAGATAGACACAGGCTCCCCGTGACCCGAGGTAGTTCGGATAAGCGGTAGAAAATAAGTGAGTGAGTGAGTGAACTTTTTGGAAACTTTATTAAAATATCTAAGTAGAGAAATTGATGATGTGGACCACCAACATCCAACCGATCAGGACACATCCTTTAATCCCTTATCTATACGCTTGGACTGAATTCCGAATCACTTTCTGTATAAGATGCTTTGGGGGGAAAAAGAACGAATAAACATATAAATGTATATCAGATAAACAGCTGATTTCCAGAATAAATTTGTTTCCCTGTTTCCTGCTCTCCTGCTCTTTGTCTGAGAGAGATGTCGATGGAAAGAGACAGAACTCGGCTCAGACCTCGAGTGTAGAGGAGCTGCTTCCTGAGAGCATTGAGGTTCTGGTGTCTCCAAGCTTGTCATTCTGCCAACGTGAGCTTTGATTCATCGGAAATAGCTCCCCTGAGGAGATTTAGAGTGCTGTTGTCCAGAGTCAGAGCTGAAAGTGGAATATGTTTAGCATGTCTGCTGCACTGATGAGGTATCACAGTGCAGCTCTGAGCTGGGAATCGCAGGGATGAGAGCGAACACGGCTTGGTGACCAACAAACAGTACAGAACTGAGATCAGCAAAAATCACAAGTCACCTCGATTGAGTGAAGGGGAAAACACACACCTGTACACATTGTAGTCTGATAAACGCCACCTATACATGCTCTAAGCATCAGCTAACAGGTGACGGTTTTATTTACACCATTTCTTACAGTGTTAATTAATTAACATTGCACCATTATTGGGGGGCACGGTGGCTTAGTGGTTAGCACGTTCGCCTCACACCTCCACGATTGGGGGTTCGATTCCCGCCTCCGCCTTGTGTGTGTGGAGTTTGCATGTTCTCCCCGTGCCTCGGGGGTTTCCTCCGGGTACTCCGGTTTCCTCCTCCGGTCCAAAGACATGCATGGTAGGTTGATTGGCATCTCTGGAAAATTGTCCGTAGTGTGTGATTGCGTGAGTGAATGAGAGTGTGTGTGTGTGCCCTGCGATGGGTTGGCACTCCGTCCAGGGTGTATCCTGCCTTGATGCCCGATGACGCCTGAGGCACAGACTCCCCATGACCCGAGGTAGTTCGGATAAGCGGTAGAAGATGAATGAATGAATGAATGCACCATTATTTATCCTCTGACAGTAGTGCGTCTTTAAATTACAGGTTTACATTAATTTGCTTGTTGACGTCTTATCGTTCCTTCTATCTTTTTATTTGTGGAGTTTTGTGGGTGTCACTATAAGCTGTCTTAGGAACGAGCAGTCCAGGAAATCAGTACCTAGTGTGTGTTTTTACAGGTAGGATAGAGAGTTGAATGCAATAAGGTGTTTGTGGTCTGCTTTAATGGAGAGGTGGGGCCTGCGTGAGAAAATGACAGGTTTTCTGACGGTGCCAAGCACACTCCATCACCGGGCACGCTGCCACGTCGGCTCAGGATAGAGGCGGCACACTTAAGCGTGCTTTTCCCCTCAATTTGTTCCCATTGAAGACAAGGACGAGGTGACAGAGCTGACGAAGCCTTCAAACACCTCATGCAGCTGCGGCAGGCGAGCTGAAGACAGCGGAGGGCTCGTCGGCCTTGGCGTGCTGTCAGATCCTTCACGCACGGAAAACCCAGACAGAGGTTTTAAGCTTAGTTGGCAGAGGAACAAAGGCAATCTATCCTGGAGCTGAAGGAATTATTGAGACGCTTTGCAGTGATATAAACTTTAAACTAAACGGCTTTTCTGGCAGTTGCTCTAATTCTAATCTCCATTCAATACTTTTTGTTCTGATTAGACAGGAAATGATCATAAAAGTATTTAAGAAGAATAAAACAATCTGAGTTACTGTCTGAGTTACAACCCTGATGTCCAGAAATAATCTATTCCTCTTATACCACAGCAATTACTCTCTCTCTCACTTATTTTCTACCGCTTATCCGAACTACCTCGGGTCACGGGGAGCCTGTGCCTATCTCAGGCGTCATCGGGCATCAAGGCAGGATACACCCTGGACGGAGTGCCAACCCATCACAGGGCACACACACACACACACACTCTCATTCACTCACACAATCACACACTACAGACAATTTTCCAGAGATGCCAATCAACCTACCATGCATGTCTTTGGACCGGGGGAGGAAACTGGAGTACCCGGAGGAAACCCCCGAGGCACGGGGAGAACATGCAAACTCCACACACACAAGGTGGAGGCAGGAATCGAACCCCCAACCCTGGAGGTGTGAGGCGAACGTGCTAACCACTAAGCCACCGTTCCCACCCACCACAGCAATTAATGTTACACTAAATTTTTAGTTAAGATCCTGTTTCTCACATCGCAGCGTGAACAAACTGCCGTTTCTTTAACATCTCACGTGTGACCAAGCAATGTATAAAATATAAAAATATATCCATCGTCCTATAATAGTGGGTTCACTGTTGTTGTTGTTCGACAGCAACAACTCACTTTTTTGCAGAGCTAAATTTAGTTGCTGATAAAAAGTTGCTAAAAGTCTAATTTCCAAAGTTCAACGCAGACTCTTAATCTCTGTACTTAAATGAGCTAATTTTCAGATCGCTAATAATTCAAAGAAAGGATGAATGAACTCCTGCGAAGTAATTTGGCCCCTCAGATGAATTTGATGGTTCACTAGCAATCTCATTTCAAATCAACACCCGCCTCAAAACAAGCTTCAGTACCTGTTGATAGTCAGTTTTCTTTTTATAGATTTAAAGGTACAGTCAGTCGCTGTGGTTGAAGTCAATGTTCTGATGCTTGGATGGTTCTCTGAAGGTTCTGAAATGAGCATGTGTTTTATTGCTGGACTTTGTGAAGGATGTCGTCGAGTTTAAGAGAAATGTCCGGACCGATCCAGCCTTTAACGTTAAGGAAAGTGTCGTATGAATTGATAAGCTATAACAAGTGCAGGAAATTTCAAAGTTAGTCTAAAGACAGAGAGAAGAAAGATGTTCCAGAGGATGGAGCAAAGACCAAGCAAAAACAATGTGATCCTCCTTAACGATGGTCAGCCAGGTTCACGCAAAACATCCCCAGACCGTCCAGATTCAATCACTCTCACTTTCCTTTCTCCATCCTACTCGCTGGGATTAATTCAGCAACACAATTTAATTAGTTAATTATATGTTTTTATGCTGCAGTTTGGAAAACCCAACAAACGCTTCCAAGGAGGTGGAGACGATCCGGTGAGACTGCACGAGCTATTTCACCCTCCTGTCCTCCACAACTCCTTCATTCCAAAGGCTATTAATTTCAGATAATGACTTCATTTAGAGAGCAAAAAAAAAAAAAAGTACTTTGAGAACGCAGATAAAATAAACAAAGAAATGCGGTGTTTTAAAAAAAGGCCTGAGTAGAAAAAGAGGAGCTATTTAAAGATGTTAACAATGCTAGCTAATTCAGGAGCTAACTGCGCTTGAAGACCCGTACGAGACTGACGAACGAAGAAAAAAATTAAAAGTTCGCTTTTGTAAAATGTAAAACTCGGTGTGCTGTAATTAAACTGCGAGGAGCAGATCGACAGACGGTTCGAGGAAGTGAGAGCCGCAGAAAAAAATACTAATTTACTATACTAATAAATATATATTTAATTTACTATACTAATAAATATATATATATATATTAAAGTGCACCCATTAAATAAACTGTCGCAATTTATTTTTGCTCAAACAAGCAAAAAAAATGTAGCTATGTTATTTTTGCCTGCAAAACAAGCCAGAAATCTGCAAGTAGTGTTAGCTTGTTATCTTGCTAGCGTTGCTAGCGTTAGCAAGCTAACAGGCTAGCAAGCTAACAAGCTAATACAAAACGAGCCAGAAATCTGCAAGTAGTGTTTTTTTGTCTTTTGCAGGCAAAACAAGTCAGAAATCTGCAAGTAGTATTAGCTTGTTAGCTTGCTAGCCTGTTAGCTTGCTAGCCTGTTAGTTTACTGACGCAGACGGTTCGAGGAAGTGAGAGCCATAGAAACACAGACTGTGTAGGGGAAAAAATACTAATTTGAAATATATATATATATATATATATATATATATATATATATATATATATATATATATATATATATATATATTAAAGTGCACCCATTAAATAAACTGTCGCAATTTATTTTTGCTCATAGCTCATAGCTATGTTGTTTTTGCCTGCAAAACAAGCCAGAAATCTGCAAGTAGTGTTAGCTTGTTAGCTTGCTAGCTAGCAGGCTTTGTTTTGATTTCTGGCTTTGTTTAGCTTGTTAGCTTGCTAGCCTGTTAGCTTGCTAGCCTGTTAGCTTGCTAACGCAGACGGTTCGAGGAAGTGAGAGCCGTAGAAACACAGACTGTGTAGACTGGTGAACGTTCCACATCGCTAAACTATAAAGCCGTCGTTAGGACATCACAGTAGGACATGCTGTATGTAATGAACAGAAAATGAAATCGTTCGCAAACTGCTGCAGTATAAGAGGAATAAACACTTCAGAAACAAATGTCTTGTGCCAGCGTCCCCTTCGCTTAGACTTTCATTAAAAAGTTTTTTAATGTCTTAAAGCAGGCAAACGTTCACGCTGTTTCCAGCTGCGCTGCTGGTGAGGTTCCTTTAACCGACACGGAGGACGGAGCGAGAGATTCTGAGAGACATGGAGCAGGAACGTACAGTGTAGATCAAATGCGCTGAAGATCTGTCTCGTCTTCTCGTATGGATCCCCTGCTGGTAACTTCCTCCTCATGAGAGACACAAAGTGCTCTAAAGGGACCCCTTTGAGAAAGAGAGAGAGAGAGAGAGAGAGAGAGAGAGAGAGAAGCCAGGTTTATTACAGAGCTCTCCTCAAAAGTGCCTGTACTTCCTTTACATGGCAGTCATCTGAAGGCACTGTGTTTAAAGGAGTAATACGTCTCCCTCTTGCCTGCAGGGTAGTCATTTTTCTCTGAGTGCTGTTATTGAGATGAAAAAGCCTGACTGCGAGGCTCTAGACAGCGTTTTTCGGGAAACACCGAGTGTACGCTGGGTTTCGCTGAGCTCTTCAGGGTGGGCTGCCTTGACAGCGGCACATACGAGACCAGAGACGGTTTGGGACGAGGAGCGATTAATTAACAGATACGAGTCTAGACGTATCATGATTCATGAATTAAAAAAAAAATAATAATAATAATGTTATAAAAATATAATGACATTAATTAACATGACAAAAAAAACGCTTTCTACCTGGAAGCTGAATGATAAAACTGAATATTGAGTGGAAACAAAAGTAAGCATCTGCGAGAGATGTGTAAGGATTATTCTAATGACTGATAAAAGCCCATCCTTTCCTGGCCTGCGCTGCTTCTGACGCTGAGAGAATTAGGGCAGCCGTAGCCTCGGGAGGTTTGAAGGACATCACAGAGGGAGGTGGATATCGCTCCTCTAATCATGTAGATTTCTAATGCAGGAATATTTCGGGAAATAACGAGCTGTTTTATTTAAATAGTAGTGTGTCTATTCGAGACGAGCTCTCAGACGATGTTTTTTTTACTAGTGTTTCAGCAAAACAGAGAAATTTTTGAAAGAGAGAAATCTGTGTGGGCTTCTTTAAACATCCATCTCACCCTTTCTTTCTTTCTCTCTTTCATACAGTGCTGATGGAGGGCTGAGTGCCATTCCCTCAGATACAGAGCTCATCCGTCACATGGAGGTGTCATCTGGGTGGTCTGAGCTCTTCTCCTTTTACCTTTCACATAACTCCTCTCCTCTCCTCTCCTCTCCTCTTTCCCCCCCTTCTACCCTCCCCAGCGCAATCCCTCTATTCTCCTCTGCAGCGTGACTCAACAGCCAGCCTGTCACTTCACATACATAGGAGACATGATAAATGACGTACGATGTGGTCTGTAAAATTGGACGCTGACGTGATTGCGGTTTCGTTCTCTCTGTAGTCCGGCATGTTGGATTTGAAATGAAACCGTGGCTTTGAGGTTAAAGTGCAGGATGTCGTCTTTCCTTTAATGGTGCGTACGACTGCACTGGTTAAACCTCACTCTGACCTTCTGTTAAAGAAACAGTTATAAAAAAAATCACAAAGGAAAAAAATCAAACGTACACAAAGCGAGTGTTCGGTTTCTTTAAGCTTACACGCACGAAGCTCTCGCACGCAAAGCTTTTTCTGTAAATCTCTGCCTCAAACCACGCCCACTTTTTGTCCACACTTATAGGTTTTAGGACATTCAGGACTTCCTGTCCTTTGTGTCCATACTGAATAACCAGAAACACTTCTACCACCAGAGATGGCCAACAGAATCTTTATTGATGTGCAATACGACAACATGACATTGTGCATCCTTCCATGTTTAAAGCACAATTTCACTTAATCACGGGTTTACGTATATGATGTCCATGCTCTAATACCTTATCGTTTCTCTAGCACACCCTGATGTGGTGACGTGTTCAGTATCGTCTTCGGTAAAACCGCTACATCCTTCTGACCAATCAGATGTGAGAATTCACTCAGTGGCACTGAGTTTTCCTTCATAAGTAGCCACTTGTCTCTGTTAGAGGTTCACACCCGGGTGCCACAGACCTCCGTTACACGTTAACGACGTCAGCTGATCCACTGCAGCGTACGGTGCAGTGCCACGGACGTCTCTGCTCGTTCTTATTCAGCATCCGTCCTCGTCCCTGCGCTTCAGCCGTGCAGGTTAGCTGCCAGAGCGTAAACATTATTTTATGGATGTCGCTGATGCCGTTGATGAGTCTGGAATATAAATGAGATGAGTGTTGTTTTTTTTTTTTCTTACAGATCTCTCAGTGCTACATATGTAGAGCTTTTGATCTAATCAGCTGCGGTGTTTCTTTAAAGCTGTGCGGTTGTTGAGTCTGCGTCTTCGTCCCTCAGCAGGCGGACGGCTGTTTAAACAAAAGCCGCGTTAAATAACTCCGTCTGCGAAATAAAGCCGATGTTTGAAGGAGTGTATTTTTTCCGGCGGGAATTTAAAGGCAAAATATTTGAGTGGGATTTGGAAGCTAAGTGTCTTAAAGTCTGATGAAAGTTTTAGTATGATGGAATTCAATGGATAAAGAAACTACTGAGCAGATATTGTTCAGTTACTGGTAAAAATCTTGGCGGTGTTTGTTCTTGTAAACACTACGTTAATCACTTACTACGCTTTATAATACGGAGACTTTCGTTTCTAAAGTCTGAGTAGTTCAGCAACCTTTATTGTGCCCGGGTTTAAGGCAATAAATCTTTTACGCTTGTGCCTAGTGGACACTACATAACGTTCCTTGAACCCAGGGGCGGTTCTAGAGGCGGGGACACAGGGGTCCTGGCCCCTGCTGAAATCTGATTGGCCCCTGATTGGCCCCCGTTCCATCAATCGTCGATGAGAAGAGCAACAGGAGAATTGTTCACAACGATCACAGATGCAATTCCACCCCCAAACAATTGGCGGCACTCGAACGTTTGAAAAAGGAACGACTGCCGAAATGTATTTGCACCGTACTGAATAAATTATTTTGTGTGCTTGAATGTACCCTGTACTTGGCCCCTGAATGTAACATGTGGCCCCTTAATGGCCCCTGTTACAGAAAAATCCTACAACCGCCGCTGCTTGAAACCCAGGTCCATATGAGAGCTTTTTATCCTGTCTTTCTACAAGAGGAAATATGGAGAAAGGATCGGATGGGGCAGATAATCTCGTCCAATAGTCACAGAGGTGTCGCGCTACAAAATTCAGCACGGAGAAGATCAATCATTCTCGAAAACATTGAGGCATAAAAGATCTGTCCATGAAATGCCTTCAGATTTTCCTGCTATGTTGCTTAGCAACCAAAGCTTACTGTTAAGAGACTGTGTGCCGGAAGAACGCCGTTTGTTTTTTTTGTTTTTTTTTTGCTAATAATCACTAATAATACATTCAACTCTGTAACAAGCTCCAGATTTATTGGTGAGAAGCGCGACGGAGAGATTGTTTCTATCTGCTGCTATAACGTAAGTGATAAAGGAAATGAGTTTTTTTAGATGTTTCACGTTAAGTAAATTAAAAACTGCTGAATGTTGACAAAGTGCTGTGGCTGAAGAGAACGAAGAGACTTTGTTCATCACCACTTTATGGTTATGACTCTGCTCTTTGTGCTCCACTCCATCACACCACCGTGGCGCTCGGTCATTTCCTGCTTCATCTCCTTATTATCCATCTCATGGTGAAAAGTGAACTGTATCTCAAACCAGCAATGACACTGAGGTGTTTAAAATCACGACGACGACGAGGACGACGACAACCAGACAGCTTTATTAAAAAAAAAAAAAAAAAAAAAAAAAAACTTCAGTGCCTTTCGCACACCATTGTCTACTCCATCTAGAGAAAGAGAAAGTGAGATAAAGGAACGGAGTGAGTGGGCTAGTCAGAGACGGCGTTGTAGCACGGCTCAAGCGCCTCTATTCAAGCGGCCTCTATTCTCTCAGAAAGTCTGCCGGAGGGAACCTGCTGCTCGGTCTCGCCAATCCTTCCCCATTACGACCAGAAACCCACTCCTTCCTGCCTTCCTGCCATCACTAATTTAGTAATCACATGAAATTCAGAAGAGGGGCAATTTAATACGCTGCTTGCTCTGAGCAAGATTTAACGCTGGAGTATTTCATCACTGCGAGCAAGCCACTTTAACTAATTTATCTTGTGCTTTCCTGTGGGGCAGTATACAAAAGCAATTTGCTCGTGGCGTAAAACAAGAGACAAATTGCTTACTAATCTAGGTCTTCAACCGTTTAATGTCTCGCCTTAAAAACCGGCTTGCCAACCCTCTTTTCTTCGGCGTTGCTGTCTGTCAAATGGCATGTTTCACGCCAAAATTATTTCGTGCCATTTTTTTTGTGAGGGGTCCTTTCATTCGTGGCAACGTGTAAAAAAGGATTACACAAAATCAAATCAAGCTTTCATTTCCCTTAAGTGGTATGCATAAAGCGTGGTTTCCTCTGTCAAAATCAGGAGAAAATTTCACGTATCATGCCCAGGGCTTGGCTGGAGATGAGTCACCTTAGTGAGTCGAGACATTATGATGAAAACGGTAATGGACGTGCTCTTCGGGAGACGCCTGAGACCACTGAAACACACCGCACGTCTGGGTCAAAACCAGCAAAACAAATAAGGAGTCGAAATATTCACACTTTTACTTTTTTTTATTCGAACCCCTGTAGAGGTCCGAAACGCACTCACGCTACACCTGTAATCAGACGTGACCTGCTCATCATCATACCTGGGCAGTTTGGCTCCACACCAGCCTCCATCATCATACTGGTTTCTGACTAATTAAGAGAGAGAGAGAGAGAGAGAGAGAGAGAGAGAGAGAGAGAGAGAGAGAAATCAAAAAGAATATCTAGTTTCTGCCAGTGATTTACATGTAAGATTCCATGCAAATCCATGAAAGATTAACACAATGGTTTGATCATTAAAACAAAAAAGTGCTGTGTCAAATTGTAATCCAGCGCAATGTCTCCATCTAGCGGTTGCACTAGGAATTACCTTTGAAGGTTTATATCCGAATAGCATAACAACTGCCACCTTAAGATCCTCTCTGGACAAGTAGCCCTTCTTTTCTACATCACACTGTTCAAAAACCTAAACACAAAGGCAAAAAAAAAACATTTAAAAGTATTAAACATGCCCCCAAATAAAAGCATAACAGAAAAATAAACTTTCTTTGTCGTATTTTGATATAATAAAGGGACAAGAATGAATTAAACCCATCTAAAATGTATAAAAGCGTATTTTCAGTTTTCATGAAACGTGTTACTAATAACGTGTAAATAATTTCCACGTTACTAATAACATGTGTAAATAATTTCTGCGCCCTGTGGTGGACACAAAGCCGTGAGCCCGGATAGCTCAGTCGGTAGAGCATCAGACTTTTAATCTGAGGGTCCAGGGTTCAAGTCCCTGTTCGGGCGGAAATACACTTTTTATTTTTATTTCTAAACTGAAATCAAAACGTCGGAAATATAAGACGTTATATTACTACAGACACTACAGACACCACAGACACCACAGACACCTCAGACACCACAGACACCACAGACACCTCAGACACCACAGACACCTCAGACACCGCAGACACCGCAGACACCACAGACACCACAGACACCACAGACACCACAGACACCACAGACACCTCAGACACCTCAGACACCACAGACACCTCAGACACCACAGACACTACAGACACCACAGACACCACAGACACTACAGACACCACAGACACTACAGACACCACAGACACTACAGACACCTCAGACACCACAGACACTACAGACACCACAGACACCACAGACACTACAGACACCACAGACACTACAGACACCTCAGACACCACAGACACCGCAGACACTACAGACACCACAGACACCACAGACACTACAGACACTACAGACACCACAGACACCACAGACACTACAGATAAACCCAGATGTAACAGATGTGTCAGTTTTAAATATTTACTTTATGGACTTTATGAATGTTGACAATTTAATACGTATTAAAACAGAGATGCTTGAACATAGAGAATTGTGTAGAACAAGCTAGTAAACAATATCTAGTTAACACAGTTAGTTATCTGGGTTAACTAGGTACACACAGTAAGTTATCTATTTAACTCAGTTATCTACTTAACACAGTTAGTTATGTAGGTTAACACAGTTAGTTATGTAGGTTAACACAGTAAATTATCTACTTAACACAGTTAGTTATCTAGGTTATCTATTTAACACAGTTAGTTATCTATTTAACACAGTTAGTTTATGTAGGTTAACACAGTTAGTTTATGTATGTTAACAGTTAGTTATCTAGGTTATCTAGTTAACACAGTAAGTTATCTAGGTTATCTAGTTAACAGTTAGTTATCTAGGTTATCTATTTAACACAGTTAGTTATCTATTTAACACAGTTTATGTAGGTTAACACAGTAAGTTATCTACTTAACACAGTTAGTTATCTAGGTTACCCACTTAACACAGTTAGTTATCTAGGTTATCTATTTAACACAGTTAGTTATCTAGGTTATCTATTTAACACCGTTAGTTTATGTAGGTTAACACAGTAAGTTATCTACTTAACACAGTTAGTTATCTAGGTTATCTACTTAACACAGTTAGTTATCTAGGTTATCTAGTTAACACAGTACGTTATCTAGGTTATCTAGTTAACACAGTACGTTATCTAGGTTATCTAGTTAACACAGTTAGTTATCTAGGTTATCTAGTTAACACAGTTAGTTATCTAGGTTATCTAGTTAACACAGTTAGTTATCTAGGTTATCTAGTTAACACAGTTAGTTATCTAGTTAACACAGTTAGTTATCTAGGTTATCTAGTTAACACAGTTAGTTATCTAGGTACCTTACTTATATTTCAGAAGCTAATACACTTTGCCTGTTTGTAAGCAGCAGTTTATCTTAGCTGTAGACAATCTTACCGAAACAAACCTCTTCCTGTCACCTGCTGTCACTTTTCTATCCCTATTCCTACTAAATGCAGCGCCGCTACAAAGAGACATTACTTCCTACGCTACAAGCTACAAGCTACATGCTAGCTGTCTGTTTATACGCTAGGCTTTAACGGTTTCCATGGTAATGCGTAGCTGCGCACGAGCGCCTCCAACTGGCACGGCTCGCGCCTAAATGTAATATATTACCCTGCTGCACTACAGTGGTGCACTATCTAGGGTGTAAACATTACGTCATACACTTTACAGCCAATCAAACGTCGGATTACATTTATCCAGATTCAGCGTCTTTACAAAAAAAGACAAACAATGTAGTCCTGTGAGACCATTTTATAAAACCCTTCAAACATCGTTTAATTATCTTAATTAATATTAAAGCTGCTAACGCGACATTTTAAACTCCAAAGGACACCGAATCTACATTACATTTACACTCACTGCATTAGTGCACTACATAGCGTGTAAAACCACACACACTAGACCACTACGTAGGGCACTAGGTTTGTACCCAGGAGCCGATTGGGATCGAGCCTGTATAGCAAAGTACGTCAGTTTATATGAAGTGAAGTTTGCTACAAAGACGTTATATCACACACAAGATAATAAAAGTCGGATTACAATCAGGTTTATATAAATTATTTGTTTTATTTACAAATATCAGATTTGCATCCAGGTGAGTTTGTGTTCATTTATCACGCTTTATCTATTATAGATTATTATTATTATTATTATTATTATTATTATTATTATTATTATTATTATTATTGGAGGCTTTTATTTTGATGGGGGTTATTTCGCGGTATTCACAGTGCATTCATTGATGTTTTCTACAACGTGCACTGGACATTAAATTAGAAGAAAATGATGCAAAATGATTAATTTCAGATTTCTACTTCATGAACTATTAGATATATATATTGTGCATTATCTGTTCTTTTTTTCCCCATTGATCTTGTTCTAACAGTTAATCTGCACCACCAGAGTAAGTTACAAAAATAATGTTGTTTATTTTAACGTTAAAGTTTATAAAACTCTTTAAGTACAGAACTGATGCTGTGGAACTGAAAGGCTTTTTGTGTCACAGACAGATAACATGAACAACGTGTTGTACTCCAATGAGTCGACTCTTCTATTTGGTTCTTTTAGGTAATTGACCGGGACTCGATTCCACGGTTGTTGTTTTTTGTTGTTGTTCTTTTATGGAAATTAAGACAAAAAGTCTTTTTGGTCACACACACACACACACACACACACACACACACACACAACCGTAAGAAATAAGAAACCAGTAGAACGTATCAACATCTGAGTCGTTTAGAGTCGGTTCAGGTTAAACGCTCGACTCTTGTGTGTGACTGAATCAACATGATTTACACAGTCAGTACATTCTATTTGAATGAAAGTGTATGAATAGATGAATGAATATTTTTACTGCTAAACCATTTAAACCTTCATCTAAGGGATGTGCTCCTGTAAGTGTGTTATTAACATCTGTAGTGTAATAACCTTCAAATAATAATAATAACATCTATTAAAGGTTAGAGCACTTTGTTAGTCAAAATGTATTAAATGACTTCTTGCTTCCACTGTGGAACAGAATGGAGAGCCAACACGGCAAGTGGACGCTGTCTGACAGTGAGGATGATGATGATAATGTCATACCACCAACACCACCGAAAAACATACAGGAACCCATAAAGAACATTAAGCCTGATCCAGAGCCCAAAGCCAGCCCAGTTAGTACAGTGTTAAAGCCCAAATCTGAGCCAAGGAAAAAAAACAACGTGAAGCTTGAGACTGAAAAAACGTCTGTCCCTGCAATGGGCTCTGAGGCTCGACAAGCCTCACGCCTCCATCAGAGTAATCCGGTTAAATACGACAGCAGTCCTTCTGCAGCACCGAAGAGAAAGAGAGAGACAGATGAGGGAGGTTGGAACCTCTCCAGCAGTGATGATGATGACAACAGAGCTTCCTCATCAGCCCCTAAAAACAAACCCAAACCCAAACGACAAGGCTCAAGTCCTCCGAGGAAGAAGCCCGAGAGAAGTCGGCCCCCGAGTCCACATGGTGAAAATTATTACAAAGAGGAACCCAGTGATTTCTTTGAGGCAAACTTAAACACCACGAACGATACGTACCGCTTTTATTTAAACAAAGTCACAGGGATAGAAAAGAAGTACAACACCGGAGCCTTGCACATTAAAGGTGAACACACAAATACTATATATCACTTTCGTTTTATGTGTATTTAAGCTGTGCTTGGTTACATTTATTGATTTATTGATTTTTTTCTACCTGCTTCAATAGAAATACTTTCCCCCATGTTTGGCACACTAAAGGAATCCGTCCAGGTACGTGTCTGTTTGTATGTCGCTCACACTGTTGTGTGTTAAAGACTGGAGATGAAATGCACATCACTTTAACCTCTGGTGTTTTATCAAACTATAAGTGGTAACCTAGGCAACAAGTAGGTTAAATCTCTGAATCCTGAAATTTATATCTAAAGCTACACCTTGTTAATGTCAAACAAACATCTCCTTAGAGGAAACTTCACATCAACAATTACACGTATGTTACACACATAAAGTTATAATATAATATCATTCACATATAAATTAACATCCTCATGAGTGAAAAGAAGACTCAGCAATGATCACTTTACACACACACACACGCACACACACACATTGTCACAGTCCCATCTGAAACTTTTATAGATTTTTTTTTTTCTGTCCTTTCAGTTTAACTACTGCTTTGATATTCCATGGATGGTGCAACAATATCCTCCTGAGTTCAGGTAAGTGTGAACTTTACACACTGTTCACCAGGTAGGATTTAAAAACAGATTAATGCCGTTTATTAACGCTCATCCTAATGCCTAATGGGATTTAGACAGAATCTAAAAGAGCTTTAGTCGTGTTAATTATGACCATTTTTGGCTCCTTAATTACCAAAATGAATACGACTAACATTTGAATTTGTGGTTTGTGGCACTTTAATTAAGGTAAAGTCTTTAATTAAGGTCAATTTTGATATCTCACAGATATATTTGCTCTGTTTTAGGAATAATCCCGTAACGATCGTGCATGGAGAGAAGCGAGAGTCGAAGGCTCGTCTCATGCAGCAGGCTCAGCCCTACAGCCACATCCGATTCTGTCAGGTTCGGCTTCTTAAAACTCTTTAACACTGATACAGTTTTCTCTCCACTCATTACAGGTGTATTTTAAAATGGTTTAGAAAAGTCCACTCTACTGGGTTTAATTGTTTTCTAATAAATCATTGTCCAGTTTAATGGGTATGAATAAATAATAATAATAATAATAATAATAATAATATCCCACCTCCGCCTTGTGTGTGTGGAGTTTGCATGTTCTCCCCGTGCCTCGGGGGTTTCCTCCGGGTACTCTGGTTTCCTCCCCCGGTCCAAAGACATGCATGGTAGGTTGATTGGCATCTCTGGAAAATTGCCCCTAGAGTGTGTGTGTGTGTGTGTGTGTGTGTGTGTGTGTGTGTGTGCCCTGCGATGGGTTGGCACTCCGTCCAGGGTGTATCCTGCCTTGATGCCCGATGACGCCTGAGATCACGCCTCCCTGTGACCCGAGGTAGTTCGGATAAGCGGTAGAAGATGATGATGAATAATAATAATAATAATAATAGATCGGATATCAGAGAAAACATATCGTAAATCGGATCCCGTCAGACACGGTCAAGACCGGTATTGGATTTTGAGCGTAAAGCCATCGTGATGTTCTTTAGAACGCAGAGAATTTGGGGAGCAAACATCTTTCTCCAGCTGAGCTGCGATGATCCCGTCGATCCTGGGGATTAACAGTAGCTGAACAGAGTGCTGATGGTGGGCTATAGACCGCTTCAGGAGATCAGGAAGATACACAGCAGCTCGAAGTGTTCAGAGCTTTTAAAGCATTAAACTGAATGGAGCTGGAGTGGAGTAATACAGGTGGTGTGTGTAATGTTAACTTGTGTTGGTTTATACACAGGCCAAGCTGGATATTGCCTTCGGGACTCATCACACGTAAGTCTCTCTCTCTCTCTCTCTCTCTCTCTCTCTCTCTCTCTCTCTCTCTCTCTCTCTCTCTCTCTCTCTCTCTCTCTCTCTCTCTCTCTCTCTCTCTACCTCTCTCTCTCTCTCTCTCTCTCTCTCTCTCTCTCTCTCTCTCTCTCTCTCTCTCTCTCTCTCTCTATCTCTACCTCTCTCTCTCTCTCTCTCTCTCTATCTATCTCTACCTCTCTCTACCTCTCTCTCTCTCTCTCTCTCTCTCTCCCAATACCTTCAATAGGTTTATTTAAAGTTTGAATAAGTTCTTCAGCAAACATCAGTTCTTTTGACTAATTTGATTTAATTCACTGTTCACTTTCTATTTACAAAGAACAAATCGATTGCCACCTGCACCGAGTAACAGCACCGAGTAACAGGTGGTGATTATTTATACACACCCGTAAGTGCATCGTTATTAACGACGGTAATTATTTCCTCCGGTGTGATCGTTCTCTGCACAACCGAGTGCGTTTTATTTCCGCCTCCAGATTTTATTCTGTTTGCAGAGCTTAAAAAAAGAAAGCACAAGGTCCGAATATCAGATAAATCACGGCTCAAACGTGTATCTGTTAACGTGACGTTTCCTTTTTCTGTTCAGCGTATTTAAATGCAGATTACAGACACAGACACTTTGTTGCTATGGTTTGATTCTAAATTTAGATGGAAATGCACAAGAGCACATAGCAGATAGATCACGTGTTTCAGTGTAAAGTGTAAACACAAGAGATGGATGATTACAATGAAAATATGCCTTACTGCACATTCAGATCAAAGACGTGTGTCATTCTCACACACACACACACACCTACACACGCATACACTCACTCACACACACACTCGCACACACACACACACCTACTCACACTCACACACACACTCACACACACACACACTCACACACCTACACACACACTCGCACACACACCTACACACACACACTCACACACACACACACTCACACACACACCTACACACACACACACACACCTACACACACACACACACCTACACCTACACACACCTACACACACACTCACATACACACGCACACTCACACACACACTCACTCGCACACACACACACACCTACACACACACACACACACACACACACCTACATACACACACACTCACATACATACACACACATTCATTCTCACATACACATACACACGCACACTCACACACACACACATTCATTATCACACACCTACACACACCTACACACACACTCACACACCTACACACACATACACACACCTACATACACACACACTCACATACATACACACACATTCATTCTCACATACACATACACACGCACACTCACACACACACACATTCATTCTCACATACACACA
>NC_083469.1:26777079-26779579 GCF_030014155.1 Tachysurus vachellii
ACACACATATACATACACATACAAACACACACATAAACATATACACACATGTATATACACACACATACATACACACATAAACATACACACACACATGTATATACACACACATACATACACACATAAACATACACACACACATATATATACACACACACATACACACACACATATATACATACACACATACACACACATAAACACACACACACCTATAAATGTAGCATCTTCTTTGTTTTCCATTCTTTTAGCTCTTGATCTCTTACCCAAGTTCTTTTGCTCTCTGATCATATAAGTCTTCTGTAGCCATCAACTCCATCTTTTTTTTTATAGGATCTACCTTATTGGATCCACACCAGGGAGATTTCAGGGATCCAACATGGAGAAGTGGGGCCACTTAAAGTTGAGGAAGGTCTGAGAGAATTGAGATTATTATTGTATATGTACAGTATATTTAACACATTTTCGGTTACGTCGCCCAGCCCGATATATTCTGATGCTGTATTTGTTCCACACGCTTCTATACGACGTTTCGACGCTTCTATACGACGTTCAGCTGCTGAGCGAACACGCATATCCAGTGAAGGATGCCGAGAAGTGGCCCGTGATTGGTCAGTTCTCCAGCATCGGCTCTATGGGCCTCGATAAGACCAAGTGGCTCTCAGCAGAGTTCCAGCGTACGCTGACGACGTTAGGGAAGAGCGGGAAATCGTTAACCGTCCCAGAGACCCCGCTACTGCTGGTAAGTGTTTCGGAAGGCCTCGCTAACACAGGCGCGGTTAATGGAGACGTTCCTGCCTTTTAGCTCTCTTGATTAACGTCCATGTGCCTGGAGAGACTTTTGGATGAACACAGAACATTTCCTCCTCACTTCACACATTAGCATAAATGAGCGCTTTGTTTGTCCCGATGACTCCATTAAAGCAGTCGGCCGAAACGCCGTGCAATAAAATTGCTGATTTATTTACGTTCACAGCTAAATAAATTTGATTTTTTTTTGTACCTGCTGAGTCAAATGAAATAACTGCTCCTTTTAAATCTCTTCACAGGGGCTGTTTTATTCCCTCGTCTACTGCTGCACCTGGTAAAGGCTCAGCAGTGGGCAAAAAGTCTAAAACAACCGATCTTCATTTTGCACTAAAGCTACATGGCTTCTGGAAGCCTATAATTACTAGTTTAGCATTATGTGCGAGTGCTTTCTGACAGAAAAAGGGAGAGAAAAACAGCGATGACTTGAAGCTTTATGTCGTGCAGATCCACAGTAGAGGCGTGGCCTAAAGTTTGAAGGCGGAGTTACGGGATCACTATGTATATTTTACCTTTAATACAGATTTGTCGCCTTTTAAATCGGCGCGTCGATCCGAAGCGCCTGCGTGTTACACCCCTGCTAGGTGATGAATAAACGCTACGCGATATTAAAAAGTGAACGATCGAGCTGCGAGATTGATTTTCTCTCTCTGCAGAGATTTTAGCAGCAGGGATTAAACTCTAATCCGTGTGCCGTCTGTGCCTACGAATTTCCTGAGATGTTTCTTCATGTGTTTAATAGAAAGCAAACGCTGAGTCGGTCGTTGTGAGAGGCAAACCGGCTGTACGGCCATCTGCGGCGGCGTGCCAGGGGTTTAAAGACGTGCAGCGATAAATCAGAGAGAACACGTGCAGCTCACACAGCTGTGCGAGAGAGAAGACACCCGAGAGCTTCATCGGGAATGAACTCCATGAAAATGTAGCTGCAGATTAGCCGCATCCATATCAACGCTTACACACGTTTTATTTTTTAAATCCGTTTACGTGCAGCTTTCGCCGTACAAGTCGCCGCGGATCGTCTGTTACTATAGTGACGATAACGTACTAACATACAGCTGTGCAACCGTCAGAGCTGCTGCTTTAGGAAATTAATCAACACCTTCTGACCAGTCAGATCTGAGAATTGAACAGCACCGTGTTGTAATCAGGTGTCATGGTGGTTTTTTTTACCTCTCTGTTATATTTCTAGGTTTATCCTTCAGTGAACAATGTGCGAACCAGTCTGGAAGGATACCCAGGTATCATCTCAGTTAGTCTAATAAATATTACAAATATTTTTTTTTTTTAAATTTGCATAAGTTGTTGTTAGAGAAGAGGCTGCTTTAAATATATATATATATAGTTTATATCCAAGTGAAACCTCTTGTACAGTGGGGCTCGAAAGTTTGGGCACCCCAGGTAAAAATTTGTATTAATGTGCATAATGAAGCCAAGAAAATCTCCAAAAGGCATCAAATTACAGATTAGACATTCTTCTAATATGTCAGAAAAAGTTAGATTTTATTTCCATCATTTACACTTTCAAAATAACAGAAAACAAAAAAATGGCGTCTGCAAAAGTTTGGGCACCCTGCAAATACCTTGTACTGTATTTTTCCATCTTTTCTTGGCTTCTTTTCACTCACTCACTCACTCATCTTCTACCGCTTATCCGAACTACCTCGGGTCACGGGGAGCCTGTGCCTATTTCAGG
>NC_083469.1:26784579-26789579 GCF_030014155.1 Tachysurus vachellii
ATATTTCCCACTCTCATATCCTTCTAAGTTGTTCCTGCTGGACGGTGTGCATCAGCCCGTGTGTGGAGCACTGGTACATTTACACAGGGATGTTCTCTTTCATGAAGATTAAAGCCTCTTGAGTCGGACGCAGCTGAGCTTGAAGTACGTTTTCACTCCAACATCAGCATCCTGACTCGCTCTTGCTCAGGCTCTGGAGCTCTCACAGTGCTGTTACTGTGTAACGTTTGTGATTGTAACGGTTGTCATCCTAGCGATCATGCCTCGTGCGGTAAATGTCTTCTATTAGCATATATTTCAGAATCACTGAATAATAATCTGTCTACTAAAAAGTATCCAGGCTAATTCTGAGGCTTGTGGCTAAGTTTCCAGTTTGATTTGCATACCGAATGCGATTGGATAGCGTTACTATATTTTGTGACATCACAAAACTGCACTCACAAATATTTACTGCTTAAATTACTTTAATTACTACAGAAAATAACTCAGACCTAAGACCAGGCTACATACTGTATGTGGAACCACCACAAAAAAAAAAAGCTGGTTTTTTTTTAATTAAAATATTTTTTGTGCTTTTTTCCTGCATGTATGATCCACAGTGCCAATTTGTCCAAGGCTGCCTGGGGTGCGCTGGAGAAAAACAATACACAGATGATGGTACGTTCCTACGAGCTCGGGGTTCTGTTCCTGCCTTCAGCCTTCGTAAGTACCCCGACTTTCTAACTCAGGAAAATGTCCCAGTATGGTTGTGGATATTAATATATATCTAATATATATATATCGTCGCTGTCGGGCGGAAACCTCGTATGTCCAAATTTGGTCAATTTCATATTTTTTCACATATCTATGCTATTGGTCAGTCCCCACGTGGGTCTGTTATTTTTACAAGTTATTAACCAATCTAAAGTCTTGAAAATAGCTTGAGGGCAAATCTCATAACTCCATTGGACACTTCAACTGTCCACCTCTTCCTCACTCCGTGGGAGAGCTTCACGGCATATTTCTCCTCAAGAAGAGTCGCAACGAATCAACACGTCTTCTGAGGTAAATGTCTTCAAAACACTGGGCTCAAAGAAAAAAAAATCGTGACCCCCGCTAGTTCTGGTGCTCGTCTGAGGACAGGAATTTAGTGCAAGACAATCCACTGTAACGCGGACTAAACCCTGTGTACTGCAGATAAGGTATGGCGTTTTTTTAATTTCCTGAAAAATAATGGTTTTGGAGATACGAGGATTCCGTCTGACAGCGACGATATATTAGATTTTATTTTTTGATGTTGCACGTGTTCAGACGACACACCGACAAATTCAAACGATCAAGGATTGTAAAGTTTTACACAAAAACTTGTCAGTAAAGTAAAAGGGAGGGGAAAAAAACTAATACAGTTACACGTGTAAACTTCCTGTCATCCATATAAAGGATAAAAATCTAGGATAAAAAAATTTTTTTATGCAAAACACACCAAAGGTTTTTTTTAAGAGCACAAATCGGTTAATAGAGCTAAAAAATAAATAATGACTTTTATTTAAAGGTGAGGTCTCCGTTGTTTGAGAAATGCTTCAGAAAACCGAGTCGGGCCGCCAAACAAAACAAAAACAAAACAAACGTGTAGCCAATGAGCAGAAAGGGGCGGGGCTTGTCAATATGCGGCGGAGAGAGTGTTCAGTGCGCATGTGTGACATTAGCAGTAAGCGGTTTTAACATTGACATGGAGGATAAAAACAAAGAAAGAAAGAGAAGAAAGACTTACGATAAGGTAAGAAGTAGGACGTGTTAATATAGGATCAGCTTTCCAGCGCTGGAGAGAACTGAACGTCTTCGGCGTGAAACGGAGCTAAACCTTTCTGACATAATAGTTGCCTGGGTTATACTTGGGTTATAATTGTCTGGTGTATGTGTGGGGCGGAGCTATCAATACAGGGGTGGGACCCATTTGGGTTAGGGGTGTGTTTGTTTTTGGTGATTTCAAATGTCAACATTGGCTTTCAAACAACGGAGACCCCACCTTTAAAGTGGAACTAAATTAAAATGTTTCTCAGTGTTCACGTATTGGATTTTTAGTGACCGCTTTCGTTCGCCAGATAAATATGTCTCTTGTTCAAGTCTCTGAAGAAACATCAGAAGTTATCTGAGCACTTTGTGTTTGCACAGACGAGGTCTTTGAGTTCTTTGGTTTTTTTTTTTCAGTATGTGCCGGGTTGCTGCTAGGTAGCGTAAATGTAGTAAAGCCTACACCATGCAGCCGACAGCAGCAGCACATTTCTTTTTATTCCCCCCCGAGAGTATGAACATAGGCGGCTTTTGTGCAGTCCGTGAGCATTCTCGCTGGGTGATTTGTCCTTGTTGGATTACTTCAAAAGTTGCTAAGCAACAGTAAAGCTCAGTTCACTAGCTGTGTTAGAAATGTGGGGGGCTGTGAGTGACCGAAAGAGTACCGGCATAGGATGTGCTCTTTTACTGAAGAAAATATGTTTCGCTTCGTTCCAGACGGCTGAACAGCCCGTAATTATTTTACTCAATCTTTTGAACTGTTTGCCGCTCAAAAATGTCTCATGTATAAATTCCAGGTTAATTCCATCACTTGGTTTCTAAGCAAAATGTGACATGACAGAAAATCAGGTCACATTCATCACACCGCTTTACAAAGAAAGTCTGCTTTGACATTTGCTCCGATGGAGCATTAATTCAAATGATCATCCGCTGAAAGAACAGACAGACAGGACGAGTCCGACGAACAGTATTTCTATTGTGCTCCTAATTAAAGCGTAATCATAATCTGAAAAGCCATATTCATTTAGCAGTCATTAAAGGCAGGGTGCATGATGTTTGAGAAATGCTTCAGAAAACTGAGTCAGACCGATGTTGTGGAAGTTCCGAGCTTAGAGAGATTTAAAGAATAAAGTATAACACTGGTAGACACGAGCGAGAGTAAAAAGGTTACACAATTTATTGTGCTCAGCTGCGCAGCAGGACCCAACACTCCACATGTAGCGTGAGGGATGAAGGGCCAAGATCATATGTAAAAGCAAAACATCATCAATCATTGGCTCAAAATTACCTCATGCATCTCCTGACCAAGCTAATCTGACCAGGCCAAGGTCTTCTAGAGGACCTATTGGACATTGTTTATGGACAACTCGTCCCCAGTCCCTACCGCCCTTGTCATAATCTTAACAAAACCTACTGATGACGATGTCAGTCTCTGGTCATGACGAAGGAGGACCCGTGTTAATATAGAATCAGGTTTCCAGCGCTGATTTATTGCTGATTTATTTATTAATATAACCCATTTATTGATAAAAATATCCCCTCGGCCAGCTGCCCCAGCAGGTTCCGCCATAATAGTTGCCTGAATTATGTATGTATGTGTGGGTGGGTATGTATGTATGTGTTTCCTCCGGGTACTCCAGTTTCCTCCCCCGGTCCAAAGACATGCATGGTAGGTTGATTGGCATCTCTGGAAAATTGTCCGTAGTGTGTGAGTGTGTGAGTGAATGAGAGTGTGTGTGTGTGCCCTGCGATGGGTTGGCACTCCGTCCAGGGTGTATCCTGCCTTGATGCCCGATGACGCCTGAGATAGGCACAGGCTCCCCGTGACCCGAGGTAGTTCAGATAAGCGGTAGAAGATGAGTGAATGAATGAATGAATGTGTGGGGCGGAGCTATCAAAACAGGGGTGACACCCATTTGGGTTAGGGGCGTGTTTGTTTTGGTGATTTCAAATGTCAACATTGGCTTTCAAACATCGTGCACCGCACCTTTAACCATAATCAGACAGGACTCCGTCTCTGTAGCTGGAGTGTACAGCTGAACGTTAGCGAGTCTTTAGCAGATTCCATGGACATCACTGCTAGTGTTGTAGTGAGGCTGAAGTAAGGACATGGCATGCATGGAGGTGTCAGGTGGAAGCCTGATCGTTCCATTAGTCCCTGACCGGTCTGTGTCCTTTTAGAGCGTAGAGACGACCGAACCGTGTCGGCTTGTCACATGAACTTTATCCTGTAGCGCTGATACACAATCACTTATCATCTACTCCAACATCGTTAGTAGACTGATAGCTCCTGACAGGTGGATCGGTGTACGGACCGATCGGTGTATGGACAATTCGAACGATACAATGCACGGAGAGATGGATCGTTGATGGATAAGTAGAAAACGAGCCGTCCGAACAGACGATCGGACGAACGGACGGAAAAGTTCAACGGATTTGTCGATGTGTCTGTAGGTGAATGAATTCAACGGTTTTTACGGACATAAAATAATCACAGCTCCATCATCAGCAGATTCAAGTTTCCATGGTTATGCGAGCGAGGGAGAATTCACTCAGACTGCAGACACATTAAGGTTTGAGTAAATGATAGTACAGTGGTTTATATAACTGTACATTTGTGCTTGTCATTGATCTGCTTTAGCTCTGGGTTTCAGGCTGAACCCCCTGAGCTGCAGGCAGTCAGTGGAATCATTAAGCAGTAGCAGGTTCATATAATGGCTTTAGTTCCCGCTGCACTTAGCACTAAATCTAACGTGTTCAGTTTTTGGAATCCTGTAACTTCACAATCTTTATTGTTACCCCGGAGCTGTGAGTTACAACATCGTTATTTCGACAAAACAAACAAAAAGAAATGAATCAAATGTTTTCTTGCTAAGCTGCTGGAAAAAAAAAGGGATTCTCTCACCAGCTTAAACCTCAGGTCAGGTAAATTTCAGAAAAGGTAAATTCTACGATGGCGAGAGACGGACGAGAGAACGGTGAGATCGTTCGTTCCGCCTGAACGTAGCTTAGTCCGCACTAAGGACACTTTATCCTAGCAGAAGAAACATTAACACCTTTTCACCATCTCGCACTCCACAGTGGCTCAACATACAGGAAGCTCTCTGAACGAGCTTTTAATCTTCTTTCTATAACGTCTCTCTCTCTACAGAACATGAGCACATTTCCAGTGGAGAAGAACATCTTCCCCATCTCCAGCTCCTCCACGGGTTTCCCTGTACCTTTTGATT
>NC_083469.1:26794579-26797079 GCF_030014155.1 Tachysurus vachellii
TCCACATTGTCTCCATGATAAAACCATTTTTCCACTTTCACCACAGACTGATGCAAATAACCGAATGGTCCCTCTTGAGACAAATTGCTGTTTTCAGAGAAGCAGCACTTTTTCCTGTCTGAATGGCACCTGCACGCAATGAGACATCGGTAATTACGTTCCAGCTCGAAACTGAGGGCCTGCAAATTAGTTTTCATCTCGACCTTACCCAATCAGTTTGGGCACCGTTTTTAAGTGTAATCATTTCACATCTCATAGTGAGAGCACTTTCCAGTGTGTGTGTGTGTTTGTGTGTGTGTTTGTGTGTGTGTTTGTGTGTGTGTGTTTTTGTGTGTGTTTGTGTGTGTTTTTATGTGTTTGTGTGTGTGTTTTTGTGTGTGTTTATTTGTGTGTGTGTTTGTGTGTGTGTGTTTTTGTGTGTGTTTTTATGTGTTTGTGTGTGTTTGTGTGTGTTTTTGTGTGTGTTTTTGTGTGTTTGTGTGTGTGTTTTTGTGTGTTTGTGTTTTTGTATGTGTGTGTTTGTGTGTGTGTTTTTGTGTGTTTGTTTGTGTGTTTGTTTTTGTGTGTGTATGTGTTTTTATGTGTGTTTTTGTGTTTGTGTGTGTGTTTTTGTGTTTGTGTGTGTGTGTTTTTGTGTGTGTGTTTTTGTGTTTGTGTGTGTGTGTTTTTGTGTGTTTGTGTGTTTGTGTGTTTGTTTTTGTGTGTGTATGTGTTTTTATGTGTGTTTTTGTGTGTTTGTTTGTGTGTGTGTTTGTGTTTGTGTGTGTTTGTGTGTGTTTTTGTGTGTTTGTGTGTGTGTTTGTGTGTTTGCAGTGTAACATAAGAGAGCAATCTGTCTGCAGAAGGAAAACAGAGAGAAACGAAAAACGACACAGGTAACAAAATTCAGTGCAGAATTCCGGGTGTTTCCACTTGGTGTAATTCAGATTCTCACGTCGTGCTTGTCACGTGCGTTCTCATATTCCTTAAATTACACGCGTTCTTATACACGTGTAAGCCCTATAGAAGTGACACAAATGAAACTTTTTAAATCAGTGAATTGATGAGAATTTATTCAGCACCCGAACATAGAAATTGATATGTTGCCTAGCAACGGTGTCATAAACTTCCATCACGGCTCGATCTCTCACGACTTTGATAGTTTTGTTTTGTGATAGTTTTTCCTTTTGTTTGACACGAGTACATCTCAGATCTGCATACATTACCAGGAACAAGGAGTAGAGTACACAGCACTTGAGAAAGCAGGATGAATTATGGATGTCGCTCACAGCCTACACGGACATTTGTGACATTTACAGATACCGTTTTAGGATTTGACAGAATTCCGTCTTTCATCCTAAAAAGGTCATTCCGTATTGATCTCAGACTATTTCGGTTATTTCTAAACATTGTTGGCAGAGGACGACCGAATGCCGGGGACGTATCGTGCTTCCCAGTCCGTGTGACCTTAGGAAAGGTTGCCAACTTTTACACTGTTTATTTCATACACCAACAGTTATTTTTTGCTGTGATTCTGTGATGTCATACGTTTAACACGTCACGTCTGCGTTCTGTTTACATCAAACACCTTCTGCTCTTTGGGTCGAAATGGTCAAGAACAGACTTAAAATTTTGGGACATGTTTAAATACTACAGCAAGCAGCAGATGCTCTCAGTATATACAGTATGATTTTATTTATTCATCATTTAACCATCTAGAAAAAGATTCTGTTTGCTCAAACCTGAACTTTCCACCAAATTCACATTCAACTATAAGATTTATGGGTTTCATTTTTTGTTTTTTTGTTTTTTAAAGTTCATGAGATTTGGATTAAACTTTGATAATGATGTGCTTTGGTTTCCAAAATTCATTCTTTCATTCATTTTCTACCGCTTATCCGAACTACCTCGGGTCACGGGGAGCCTGTGTCTATCTCAGGTGTCATCGGGCATCAAGGCAGGATACACCCTGGACGGAGTGCCAACCCATCACAGGGCACACACACACACTCTCATTCACTCACACAATCACACACTATGGACAATTTTCCAGAGATGCCAATCAACCTACCATGCATGTCTTTGGACCGGGGGAGGAAACCGGAGTACCCGGAGGAAACCCCCGAGGCACGGGGAGAACATGCAAACTCCACACACACAAGGTGGAGGTGGGAATCGAACCCCCAACCCTGAAGGTGTGAGGCGAACGTGCTAAACACTAAGTTGTACTGTAACTCTAAAACTGTAAATAATAATAAAACTAAAATGACATTTGTTTCCCGGACCCTCGTGTGACCCTTGTTTCCCTCGTGTGACCCTTGTGCTTGAGAACTTCTGGTCTTGATGTCCCAAGAAAAAAAAAACTTAAAATAATTATGAACTGTTTATCATTCATCATTTATTCTCTATTAGTTCACTATTTTTTGGAGTGTATGAATAATAATGTGAATAATTTTAGAAAAGCAAAGGATAAAGAAAATGATCTATCGACAGACATTTTAACATTGACCTAAAATCACTA
>NC_083469.1:26802079-26804579 GCF_030014155.1 Tachysurus vachellii
CTGACGGCCGCAGGATGTCCGGGGAGATGATCTCCATGAGAGACTTTCTGGCTGCTAATAAGGTCAACTTAGCCATCATGCAGAAACAGCTTTCTGAGACGGCCAACGGATACCCACGACCGCCCGGCTCCATCAACCGACACGATGAATTCTCTGGAGGAGTTGGAGCTCTGGGAATCATGAACAACAGATTAGCTGAGACAAGTGTAGACAGATAAATCTGCACAACGACCAAAACAACCCAAAGATGTCTAAAGTCATCCATCCTGTACACATTTGCTCAGATCTGTAGTTAAGTACAGTGCTGCTTCAGTCTTGCGCCTAATGTCTCCTAAATCTTTACATAAGCTCAGGAGTGCTTTAGAAGATATCTATAAACCCGATGAACTCTTTGCTGCATCAGAAAGTTGTTTAGACATTAAATCACGTTTTCTAGGTAAAGTAGGCTACATGATATTTGCAGTCTAGTTCAGCTAATTTATCCAGATGAAGGTTTTTTGATGACAGAGTGCATGCTTAGCTGTCAGTCGGGTCTCGTATAGTACACCGTTAGAGACGCCGCTCTTGTGTCACTCTACAGCTGTTTTATTGTTCCTCCTGACTCGGTAAGATTGAGGTGCGAGTAACGGTACAGCTGCTGCGGTTGCTGATTAGTTCTCATAGATTTCTCATAGAGTTAAAAGCAAAAAAGTTTCAAAACGATAACACGTTTAGAAATCGTGCTGTTTAAAGTGGAGTTTGCTTTTTCCACTAAAGTATTACGCAAATAATCTACAAGCAGCTAATAAAATATACGAAACTTTAGAGACAAATACGCCACGTAGTTGGTACTGAATTGATTGCAAGTTACTCAAGTAGTTTTCTTCGCTGCTCAGGTGGAACTTCTGCGTTTGGTTTCTTTTCATGCTTTAAATTCATTTTACTGTTTATGTTTTGTAAAGGTACACTTTGTAGGTGAAATACACAGTGTACGTATGAATGCTGCGCTCTCAGACATAAAGATGCCTTGTTAATGTGGTACCCTTGTTAATGTGGTACCCTTGTTAATGTGGTACACTCATTAATGTGGTACCCTTGTTAATGTGGTAACGTTGTTAATGTGGTACACTTGTTAATGTGGTACACTCATTAATGTGGTACCCTTGTTAATGTGGTACCCTTCTTGATGCTACCAAAAAAAAGTATAAAGCTTCAGTGTAGTACCCTTTTTTCTGAGAGTGTATATTAACCCATAATAAGGTCCCAGTTAGTACCTGTTAGAAATATAAGAAACCAAACAAACCTTCACTACTGTAAATATCTAAGTTAAAGGTTAAAGGTCGCACACGTTTGTTTACTGAAAGCCACACTTTAGTTGTCAGATTTCAAGTGAGACGTGTTCATTATTATGCAGTCAGAGAAATAAATGAACCACGATGCAGGACATCAGAAGAGTGATTCTTTTTCAGTGCTTTTGTATTTAAAATAAGCCAGTTTTTGAATCCCATGACCTGAGAAGTGATTTGTTTGGTGCACAACACACTTCACTCCAACACACTTCACTCCACTGATTTAAAAATGTTATCCACCTGTTCTTCCTGTAGCATTATAAATCATTACAGTATGAAAACTGTGTTATTTTATTAAAAGATGTCAGAACCGAACCACTGATGACGGAACAGAATCTGTTGTACTGTGTGTGTGTGTGTGTGTGTGTGTGTGTGTGTGCGCGCATTCTGCGTTCATTGTCCAGTGGCTTCTCATGATGAAATATTTGAGAAAAATAAATCTGCTGAAATACAATCCAAACACGACCAGACGAGCAAACATGCTTTTAAGACTCAAAAAGAATTTGTGTTTATTTATTTATTTATTTTAGTTGAAAAAAGCTTTAAAAAAAAGGGCAAAACAAGAGAGGGAAAAAAGCACAGTTCACCTCACCTGTAATGGACTGGTGTCTTATCCAGTGTGTATTCACGTGTCACAGACAGAAGTCCAGACAGATTCCACAGATCCACCGAGACCCTGACCAGGAGATGTGGTCAAAACTGTCACAACAACACACTCTATTCTATTCTATTAAAACCACCTGTTTAAAGCAGAATGAGGTACAAATATCTATTCTGTTAAAATAACCACTTAAATCTACAACTGAGATAATTCATCTCTTGCACCCACTATATAAGCCATATCATGGTATATCAACTGACTCTTTAACATTATATACTTTACATACGTGTGTGTGTGTGTGTGTGTGTGTTTGTGATGTCATAATCTCTGAGATTTGTTCTCTATTCTAATTACCTACTAATAATGTATTACTTATTAATAAATAACTAATTATGAATTACTCCATAAGCAGGACAGGAGTAAGGATAACACGAACACACACTAGAGGGCGCTAGTGTGTTTGTTTACTACACTACACTACACTACACTACACTACACAACTACATTACACTACACAACACTACACTACACAACTACATTACACTACACTACACAACTACATTACACTACA
>NC_083469.1:26814579-26832079 GCF_030014155.1 Tachysurus vachellii
TCTTTTATTGCTTAAAGAGGAGGATTAATAAATATATTATTATAAAGATACCTAAGGAAAGTGAATTGGACTCGTGTTATTTATTTAGTTTTATTCAAACCTTGCAATTTTCTGTCCTAGAAATAAGCCCCGCCTCCTGTTTGCCCTAAAAGGCAATGTGTTAGTAATGTGTATTTTTAACAGAACAGGAAGGGAAAAGCTTGCTAGTGTTTTTATTACGCGTATAAAGCGGCGTGCACGTGGACGTTGCGCGCCCGAGTCCGCTCTGACCTCCGATATGGCAAGGTGTGTTTTTTTTTCGAAGAAGCAGCAATCCTGGAGACTCATGGGCTTGAGGTGCAGAGTCCAGGTGGTCACTCCAACAGCGATGAGATCGACGGCAACGACTTCAGCGAGCCTGGCGCTGAGCCGGGGTTAGGGACGGTAAGGACCGCATTTAACTCCACTTCATTTCCAGCCTCCACTGTTTAGCTGTAAGATTTAACACAGACTATAAAGGTCAATTTCTCCACCTGTTACAAAACTGTGACTGAATTGTCTTGGGATAAGAGAGCAGTGGCCACAGGCTTTGTGTTCGGTGTCATCCTCCTTCCAGGTACATAAGTAATGCCTAGTGCTGGATCACCTCTTTACTTACACTACATTAACGCTATGTAGCTCTGAAGCATTGAGAGCTTTTAAAGCCTCATGATGGACAAAGTGTGACTTTTTCCACTGCACATTGTACCAGAATCTTCTAAGCCTTGGACTTGCAGATCATCGCCATGATAAAAGGTCAGAAAAAACGACTAATCAGTCGAGTAAATCCAAGCTATTATTATGTCAGGCTAAACAATTACACAAAGAAGCTCTGCTCTGTGATTGACGTCCAGAATGGTAGACGGTTCCTGTTTGGGACGCTTCCTGTCTTTAAAAGTCCAGTGGAAACAGAAAAAAAAAACGCCCTAAAAGGCCACTCTTGCGTTTGTAGGTACCAACTTTGCTCTCTGGTTGGTTGGAGCATCCCATGGGGGCAGGGCTGGGCTCAAGCAGTGGGGGCGGGGCATCGAGCTGATTGGCTTCAGATTGACGGCTGTGTCCTGGTCTTGTCGCCCCTCCCCCACCAGGACGAGAGCCCGGGAGCGAGCGAGCACCAGGACCCCATCAGCCTTGCGGTGGAGATGGCGGCAGTCAATCACTCCATCCTGGCGCTGTCACAGCAGGGCAGGGGCGGCAGCGACGTCAAGGCCGAGGTGCTCGATGAAGACTGAGGACTATTTACACACACACACACACACACACACACACACACAGCATCGCATTTACACACTGTATCTGCCAAAGGAGGAGACGGCTCTGGGACGAGGAGTTGGGGAGCCACGTGATGCTAGTTTTACGACTATTTAAAGCATATGTTCAAAATTTAATATAATATTTATAGGAAAATTAAGCATTTCATTAATTCTGTTAATACGTACACGTTGTTTAATCCTCCTTCCTGTGGAAGCCTTGTGGGAAACTAACACACACATGCATGCTAGTTACACTAGTTCAATTCCTCAGGCCTTTGTAAACAAACAAAGCCTTTTTATTATGGAAAAGTTAAAAAATCCGTGTCGGCTTTCCTTCTACAGCCTTTACTGTAATATTTAAATAGGTTCTGTGTTGTAGAAACGAGCTATTTGTCAAATTTGGCCATAAAAATCCCAAAAAGCGAAAAAGCCGTTTATTATTTCCAGCGCCCTCTGCTGCCTGCAAACTAAATTACAGTCGCTGTGACATATTTCCTATTTGCCCAGCACTGACTCCACCCCCTTTATCCAAACCTTTTAGGGTTAAAGGAATGCTGGAGGCGGAGCTGATTTTCAGGCCAGAAATATTTAAACACAAGTCTGAAAATCAGAATGAACCAAAATAGATGATTATTACACATAAAAAATTTAGAAACCTCACCTTTAAGGCAAACACTAGTGTTTTATCTAATATTTTAGATGGAAAAGTATCACTCCCCTTTTCCTTCTCTCTCTGTCTCTCTCTTTCTGTCTGTAAGTCTGTCTCTCTGTCTGTAAGTCTGTCTCTCTGTCTGTAAGTCTGTCTCTCTGTCTCTCTCTTTCTGTCTCTGTCTCTCTCTGTCTGTAAGTCTGTCTCTCTCTCTGTCTCTCTGTCTGTAAGTCTGTCTCTCTGTCTCTGTCTCTCTCTGTCTGTAAGTCTGTCTCTCTCGGTCTCTCTCTGTCTCTCTCTTTCTGTCTCTGTCTCTCTCTCTTTCTGTCTCTGTCTCTCTCTGTCTGTAAGTCTCTCTCTCTCTCTCTCTCTCTCTCTCTCTCTCTCTCTCTGTGTCTGTCTCCCTGTCTCTGTCTGTCTCTCTCTGTGTCTGTCTCCCTGTCTCTGTCTGTCTCTCTCTGTCTGTCTCTCTCTCTCTCTCTCTCTCTCTCTCTCTCTCTCTCTCTCCGTCTCCTCCTCTGTAAGTTCACTGATCTTCATCACCTCCAGGCTGGACACCGTGACCTCTTGTCGTCTAGCTGCCTGTAAACACGACTCTCCTCAACAGTCCTGAGATCACATGAGCCTTATCAATGATCATGTACTTCATCCTCCTCTGTATCATCATCATCATCATCATCATCATCACCACCACTCGCCCAGGGTCTGCTACACATCTTAGGCTTCTTTAAAAGCAATCGGACAAATGCTGTTAACCGTACCGTGTGTAACCTCATAGTATTGTGGATCAGGGTGCTGTTCGGAACTCTACAGAGAATCGGGTGTAACACAGAGGCCCTGATTTACATAAGAAGTGGGCGTGGTTTTAGAGGATGAAACTTTACGAAAGTTTTTTGCGTCCCCGATAGTCGAAAGTTCGATTAAAAACTACAAACTATTAACGCAAATTAAAAGTATAATCGGTTCACTATGTACCTTTAACGTACACGTGTTCAATAGGAAATTTAGATTTTAACCTGGACGAGCTCTCAGAGTGGGAGGGGCTTAATGTCTCTTATATGTCAATCATGACGACGCTAGCCAATCCTGGGTGTTCTCGATGAAACACCTCCTCTATTTAAACCGTATCGTCATGGATACACTGTACATCATTTTAAGAAGCTTCTTAATCGTTTTTATGATCCTAATCTGGCGTAGGGTCTAAATTTAAACCTCCTTCCGACTGACACCAATCTAATTTTACCTGCCGTCAGGTTGTGTTCATTTACACACCGCTCACGGAGCGGCTTTCAGGTTTAATACATCACACTGTAGGTGCTAAATTAATCTGTTTGCATTTCTTTGTACTTTTACAGAGAAACAACCGAACGCCATTTGCTATTTAGTATAGATCGGAAATCGCAATGCGGTCGATTTTTCTTTAATACACACGCAAAGCTTTAAGTAAAGCAGGACGTGTGACTGTAGATGCATCACTCAGAGCTCGAACTGAATGATGGTCGCAGGTGAACCTTCAGATTGTGTACAGAATTTAACACGCATGCGCAGAACTAATAACGTCGGGTTCTCGGTTTTTATCCGTATTACTGCCGGACGTCAGGAACGGAGTGGATTTAAGGCAGTGAAAAGAAAACGTTTGGTTCTTGTCTGATCGAAGGATAGCGTGGAAACGTGAAACTGACCTCATAGACAAAACGTTCAGTTTAAAATGAAGTTGAATGAACCGAAACCTTCCCAACGTTAAAGGGAATTAACGTTAAAATTCACGATTCGTCTTAAAGTGTGGAAGGGAATAAAATGTTCAGGAGTTAGGATTAAACGAAAGATTTTATTTTTCAGAATTCTCGATTTCAGGAAATCATTTCACCGTCTGTTAGTGCGGACTGTTTACTTTGGGTTGCCTGTTGAGTAAAAAGAACTCATTTAAAAGTTTTAGTTAATTGAGAAAGTGGCATTCGACAATCTTTAATTTTCTCGAGATCACAGCGATGTGTTCAAGGTTTCTTTTTCGTGTGTGTGTGTGTGTGTGTGTGTTTCATCATCAGCACTTAATATTTATTTCATGACATATGAAAGCGCTTGTCAGCTCCAGTCTGACGCGGATCTGACCTCTGATACTAATCCCTTTATTCCGTCCAAACGTTTCGTGTTTAGTTCTCACACTTCTCTCTTTAGTGATGTCAGAGAGGAACCCAAACGGTACCGGAACCACAACCACAACCCAAATCCTGCGATCAGGGTGAACGAGCAGGCGGACATTTCTGTCGGACAGGAAATCAGGAGCTTGACTGTCCTGTCGATCTGTCCGTGTTTAATATGTGAATATATTAAAATCTATATAAATCTATAAATATTCTACGACGCAAATACTGTTGTATCAACTGCAGATAGTTAAATCCTGTAACTTCTATTTCAGAATTTAGTGCCTTTTTTTGGACAGTAGACTGTTCAGTAATTAATATGTAGTATATGTTTGCTTTATGACTTTTTTAAGACTTTTTTTTTTAAACCTGTGTTTATTTTAGTACTGTATCTTCTAGAGAATAAAGTCTAAATCAATGACGAGCTCTAAACTGCAGATGCTTCTTTTGTAAATAAACAGTTCGTTCCTAAGTGTGTGTGTGTGTGTGTGAGAGAGAGAGATGTGATTTTCTTAGCATCCTTCCTTACCAGGAAGTACATAAGGTCAGGTTAGAAACACTGGACAGAGTGTTTACAGTCAACATCCTACATCTTACAGAGTGAGAGAATGAGGGAATGAATGGGTGAGGGATCTCCAGGACCAGGAACCTACATGAACTAGGAGTTAAGCAGCAGAAAATATAAACTGAAGAAAATTAAATGGTGGGGGTCACGGTGTCTTAGTGGTTAGCACGTTCGCCTCAGACCTCCAGGGTTGGGGGTTCGATTCCCACCTCCACCTTGTGTGTGTGGAGTTTGCATGTTCTCCCCGTGCCTCGGGGGTTTCCTCCGGGTACTCCGGTTTCCTCCCCCGGTCCAAAGACATGCATGGTAGGTTGATTGGCATCTCTGGAAAATTGTCCGTAGTGTGTGATTGTGTGAGTGAATGAGAGTGTGTGTGTGTGTGTGTGTGCCCTGTGATAGGTTGGCACTCCGTCCAGGGTGTATCCTGCCTTGATGCCCGATGACGCCTGAGATAGGCACAGGCTCCCCGTGACCCGAGGTAGTTCGGATAAGCGGTAGAAGATGAATGAATGATGAAAATTAAATGGTGTGAAAGAACAACAAAAAAAGAAGATGGATCCAAAATAAAGACACA
This sequence comes from Tachysurus vachellii, assembly GCF_030014155.1. NCBI lineage: Eukaryota > Metazoa > Chordata > Actinopteri > Siluriformes > Bagridae > Tachysurus > Tachysurus vachellii. Next base: position 26,819,780 of record NC_083469.1, read on the forward strand.
AAAGAAAAAGGAGACAGAAGAAAGAAAATCGACTAAATACAAAAAGGAAGGAAACAAGTTGAGAAACAACGATCATGTGAAAAGGTTAGAAGTGAAAATACAACAGAGGGAAGAAGGATCTGAAAGAACGTGAAAAAAAAAAACAGAACATTTTATAAGAAAACAGAAGGAAGAGGAAGAAAGGGACAATACACTCTTTCCCCAGGCTAATCACGGCGAGACCCGGTGATCCTGAGGGTACGTGAGGTCACGTAGGTGGAAGAGGACGGAGAACGTTTACAGAGAGTAAGAACGTGAAAAGGAGAAACAAAATACAAGAGAAACTTTGGGTTAAAGAAAAAGAGACAAATAAATGAGTATCAGTGAGTATTTTAACCTGCACTTTAACTGTCTTTTTTTATCTGTGTGCTTCTGTGATAAGTGAATTTCCCCACAGTGGGATCAATAAAGTCTCTTATCTTCAACATCTTTAGAGGAAGAGAGAGAGAGAGAGAGAGAGAGAGAGTCAATGAGAAGCAGTTGGTTTGATAAATCAGTCGTTTTTATTTTTTCTTTCCACAGAGATTACTGTACAGTCGATATAAAAGAAATTATAAATGAATTATTATACATGATTACTCTTTGGATATCAGCATCAAATTACAAATAATTAAATTAATCCCAAACTTGTGCTCAGACTGGACACACACACACGCGTGCGCGCGCACACACACACGCACACACACAGAGCAGTTGATGAGTGTGTGTTAGTGGAAGTGGCAGCCTGAAGCTCTGTAGAGAGAAACTTCACTTCACTCCAGTGAGAAAATGAGCCGAGAGCAAACAGGCAGGAGAAACCAGTTCATGGGGTTGGGGGTGGTGGGGGGTGGTGTGGGGGGTGGTGGTGGTGGTTGTGTTTAAACATTGCACGTTTAGCCGTGTCGGAGTCACCAGGTCCAGCTGAAACTGAGCTGAAAGGACACTTTGTGGTGGCTTTAATATTTTTCTATTGCTGAGGATCAGAGTCAGTTTTGAGGAAAGGAACACGTGAGATACGTAAAAAAAACGTACAAAAACGTACCGTTCCTGGACCAGGAGCAGGTCACGAGACACGATAACAAGAAATCGTCAATAAATTGGTGATAATTAACTAAATAAACTGCACTTTAGAGTTAAATCCTAAATGTAACTTTAGCGTTTAAATGACGACGGTCTAACGACGGAGCTGCGAGTCAACGAGCTCTTTAATGTGAGAAACAAGAAGAGTTTTCTGTCCGTTAGCAAGCTTACGCTTCGGCATCGTGATTGAAAACGTGAGTTTGTCGTCTTCCTATTGGTGGGTTTCAGATGAGTGTCGTCAGTGGGGTCTTAATAAGACCTCTGATCACAAAGTACCGGGTTCTGTGTGTGAAATCATGACGGAAATCATACAGTTTAACACCAGGGATTCTTTACAGTCTGCAACAATTCATCATCATCATCATCATCATCATCATCACCAACAGCCACATTTACAACACTGGATACCATAAAAGCATAAAATGTTTAAGATGTTAATTTGAGCTTCATTAAATGCATAATACTTATAAAAACAACCCTGGGGTAGAGAGGGAAAGAGAGACAGACGGACGGACAGACAGACAGACGGACGGACAGACAGACAGAATGAACATCTTTCAAATTATAAATCACAACGGACACGTTTATAACGCTCATGCTACACGTGCAATACACACTATTCGTCATAACGTTGTGAGGGGCGGGGCCAAGCGGTTGGCTACCGATTTCTGACAGGGGCGGGGTTTATAGGCAAATATTCTACAAGTTACCGTGGCGAATGTTTAAACTGGTGTAAAATAGGACGGTGTAAACAAAAAGTGACTCAAGTATGAAGTCAATATGCAAGATTTTTTTTCCTGTCTATGAAATTGCTAAAAATCATGATTATTTAACAGTAACCTCTGATATCGGCGCTCGTCTGCCAGTCGGATCAGAGCAGCGCTGTTCAGCTACTCGTGCGTAATCTGTCAGATATCTTGCTGCACAAGGCACACGGATGTGATTAACAAATAAGATGCATTTTAGAGGCAAGACTTGTGCGATGATGAGATGATGAAGCCACACACACACACACACACACACACACACACACACACACTAAACAGTTCTATTAATTAGAAGTCTTCCCCCTTCCTAGGGACACTTGTGAGTTAAAAAGATGATGGCTTTATTATTTCAGCACCTCGGTTAGATTTAATCTTGCTATAAAACAGACACTCGTATCTAATCTCGACACTCGTATCTAATCTAAATCAAATGTGCAATGTTATAATTTAAAGGGATTCCTAAATTGAAAACTTTAAGATCAAAAAAATTCCACAGCTATCAATAAATCATTAAAATATACTTTAATAAAATCAATATTGCATTCGATTTCAGAAATCACATTAAGGACGTTCACCCTGCGTTCACACCAACAAGTGACAAAGTGAGATTTTGTCAATTTCACGCTAAAGCTGTGACGCGACAAATCCGAACGACTTGCTCGCACGATTCCCCGAACTGTCGTTTCATCTTCTCTTTTCTTGTAGAACCTCTTAATAAATGCATATATAGACGTTAAGAAGAAAACTAAAGCTTGGAAGAAAGCGGCCGAGATCGATGATCAATGGTTGGATACGTCGCTAGTACAGCTAGCTAGATCGCTAACGGCGTGCTAGTGTGAACACAGAGTAAGGATTAAAATGCAATGGTATAACCCATCTCTCTGGTCTGCTCCCATGTGCAAGAACTCGTTCGTGCTCTTCATACTGAAGTACGTGCATCTCCGACTGCGTGATAAGGGCAAAACATTTAATACTTTCTCTTGGAATGAGAATTTGAAGTTCGTTCCCCTTTCGCTTCACACAAATGAAGACAGCGTAGCCTCGGGAACTGCCAGGATTTGCTCCGTCCTCTTATCTTAAGTGGCGTGTTCGCTGAATCCAAAGCTCCTCGTGGAAGACTCGACTTTATAAACCACTGATATCATCTCACATTTCATCCAACGTTCACGTGCCAATCCTAACTGGAGGTTTATCACTCTGATCTACATGCTCTGAGGTATGTAGTGGTCTTCCCACCGTATGAGCTACATTATTTTCTTTCTTCTTATTCTTCCTCTCCCACATACAACTTCCCGTTTTTAGGCTTATTCGTACTAAACACGACGCATCATGAAAGTGGAAACACGCCTGCTCCGTTCGCTGTTCCTTCGTTGTGGTTATATCTCAGACAAACTACAGGGAGCTGAACCCCAGCAGCGCTCGATCACTCGCTCGCTCGTACGCTCGCTTACAGGATTCCGTTTATCTAATCTATCGGATCATTAGATGATCTATGGAAGGAACACTTCAGTTGATGCAACACTTGGTGCTTTTCCCACGTACGCACACAAAGGTTTTATTTTTAAAATAAGTATCGTACGTCTAAAACGTGAGCGATCAATGTGATGCTTCTTAAATGATCTAAAATCCAGTGAAATTAAGCTTTAAAAACTAGAAGATTCTTTCTTCTTCTAGCACATTATACAGAAACCGTTTGGTGTGAAAAGGCCTTTAAATGAACAAACCAAGTATTTTACATATATATGTATGTGTATGCGCATAAACAACACTTCTGGCGTCTTTTGATGCAGAACCTGCTTTTTCTTTCGTTGGACACAAACGCAAACTCGGACCAATCCCTGAGATCAGACCACGACCTAACAGAAGGCTTTCTCGCTAGTGTTAAAGGAGGAGTAAGGAATGACTTAAAAATAAAAACAAAAACCAAACTGAATCACAAAGGCACATTCAGGATACTCCACACAGGTTAGTCACTAAAGAGAAAGAATATTAATCATGCCTAATGACATAAAAACGAGTCTACAAAAGGACTCGAGAGAATCGGGGCAGGATAAAGATGACCGAGAGAACAGGGCTTCTCAATCGATTCGAGTTTGGACTCGTACAGTTTATTCGGTGTTGAGATGCGACTCGTCATGTGAGCAGGTACGCTGGTGTTGTGGTGAGAACGAGGGAACTCTGTAGCTCTGTGTAGAACCAAGCACCCGGGATTTATACAGCACATGTGCAGGAATGCGATTTTGTCATAGAGTAAGGAACGGCGTTCAGTTACTCCAGGATTTGCGGTTCTCTGCTTTCTGATTGGTCAGAACTGAACCGGCTTTAACCTGTAGGAACTCTCCACTACGCCGGTTCTCCACGTGCTGCTTAGACGAGTCGCGTCGACTCACTCGGTCCGGCCGCACAATGACTCCGTGACCGGGGTCGCAGCGGAAATACTGACGGCCCCCTACAGAGCCATCGTTTTTACCTGGCAGGAGGAAAATTCACTTAAAGTATTCTGTAAGAACCAGAGACATCAACTCTAACCCACTGTGGCTTATATTCCTATATAATATAAGTGATATTGTGATAAAGAGCTTTTATGAGTTTCACTTCCAATATACATTTATTTTATTTTTAAGCAAGTTAAAGTCTCAAGTTAAGCAGATCCGGTTATTAGTGCGGAATTAAATTTTACACCTTGCATGACTGACCTGCTGGAGTGTCGAGCTCCACTCCTACCCAGATGCCCTCTGAGGAGTCCACTTGCCCGACGTAACGCACTGTGCCACACTTACTGTTGGCAACCATGACGCTTTCTCCAACTCTGAGCCACTGAGGGAGTTCGGCTTCTCTGTTCGTTTTGTCAGAGCTGAACTCTGCCCTGACTCTCCCTCCTCTCTCCTTCTCGTCCTCGGGCAGGATGGGGCTAAATGACCTGAGGTTTGAGGGCTTGACCCTCTGGAGGGAGAACGCATAATCTGTAGCAGCTTTCGGTACTAAACTAGGGACGGTTACTAGTTTTGCTTCGGCATGAGAACAGGGAACGCCGTTCCGAGCCGCGGACTGTAGGTCTTTGAGTTTCTGCTGAGGTTCCTCGACGTATTTTTGCCCCGTTTCTGCAGGAGGAACGCCTTTACATTCGCATTCATCTGTGAGCCGAAGAGCTGTATCGTAGGTGTTGGGGCTTGGGGTAAGGTCCCCAGACGCAGCAGAGACATCAGAGAGGGTTGCAATGGAGACGCTGGTAGAGAAATAGCCACTGGAAGCTTCACTGATGGGGCTGAGGGGCAGCTCATGAGATTCCTGCATGGAGGAGGTGGATGCATCAGGGCTGTCTGAGGGTTTTTCAGAGACGAGATTCCTTCCGATCACCGGCACCTGATGAAAGGCATGAACACCACCACAGAATAACTTAACACTGCTTATCACATGCTATTCCCATCTAGGGTTGAGGAACTTACCGGTTCTACTCGACCTCTGCTTTCTTCTGGGCTGCTGCTAGTTTGCATCATGATACGAGGCACGTGCTGGAAGTTTGGATAAAAAGTTACTTTATTTCACCTTTAAAGCCTTTTTCTCGTTGTTTTCCTGAAATCTACATGTATATTAACACTTGATCTACAGTATCACTGTATACCTGTTGTGGAGAGGGACGCAGGTCCTTCTTGTCTTCACGAGCTGGGAAAAGGGATTTAAGCAGCTTGGGCATCTGCGGGACGAGGGCCTTGACTGGGGAGAAATAAAAAGCAGCAAGCCCTGAAAGGCCTGAGGGGAGGTCGGGGAACAGACGGAGGAAGAGGAGGAGGAAGAGGAAGAGAAGAGGAACAAAGGGAAGGAAGAGACGGTGACAGTGACAGGGAAACAAGGACGGGCATGACGGAGGCAGGCGGGGAAGAGTGTGAGAAGTTGAAGACCACACTGACAACAAAAATATGGGAATCTGTTCTTACGGCTACAAAGTAAAACATTTATTTGTGTCACATATTCAAAAGGTTCTGTTTTGTAACCTCATTATTGCAATAAAAACACAAACATTTTCCATCTGACTCTACAGCATCAGCTGTGACTTTGTCTGCCTCATGATTTGGGCTTAAAAGGGAAAAGATGGGGCTGAAAAAAGAAACGAGCCATTTTTTATGTATGAAAATATTGTGAATTGTTTTTATGGATCGATAATGATGATAATCGCATTATTACGTTCTCTTTTTTTTTTAAATTGCTTATAGAATCAATAAAAAGATCACGAATATGCAACAAAAATAAATAAATCTATTTTACTTTAGCGCCGAAGGACCGATTTGTCCTCAGCGTATACCTACGTAAGATTACAGTGCTGTTGCATGCAGCTTACAAAAATTGTGGCCCATTTCGAACATTCATTCATTCATCTTCTACCGCTTATCCGAACTACCTCGGGTCACGGGGAGCCTGTGCCTATCTCAGGCATCATTGGGCATCAAGTCAGGATACACCCTGGACTTAGTGCCAACCCATCACAGGGCACACACACACACACACTCTCATTCACTCACACAATCACACACTAGGGACAATTTTCCAGAGATGCCAATGAACCTACCATGCATGTCTTTGGACCGGGGGAGGTACCCGGAGGAAACCCGGGGAGAACATGCAAACTCCACACACACAAGGTGGAGGTGGGAATCGAACCCCGAATGTGTAATTAACATGCACCAGAAACGCACAACAGAGTGTAAAGTTGATCTAATACAGGGCCGTATGTTAGATTAACGAAAAGTAAAAGCATTAAAGTAGAGGAGATGATGGAGATGAAGTGACACGGTCACAGAGGAGTACGGCACGGCCAGTTTACCTTGTTCTGGATCCTGGGTTTGTGACGGGCTCTGGCTCTGTGGTGGCGGTGTGGGTTCTCTGGTGGGCCGAGGAAGCGTGCGGCTGAACTGCGGAGCGGTCAGGAAGATGTCCTGCTGACTTTCCCATCGATTCTTTACACAAACACACACACGAAAAGTCAGTCACTTTTAGAATTGTACATGCTCCATTTGTGCAAAAGAAAACAGGAAGTCCAGTTTGCTCACCTTGTTGTCTTCCAGGCTCGAGTTTAGAGACAAATCCTGTCTGCTCCCAGATAACTACAGTATATATATATATTAAAAAAAAGACACATACGCATAAAAGTTTTTGATCAAATCATTATAGAAAAATAAATACTATGCATCATTTACTTCCATACATTGGTCTGCATCACGGACCTCGCATTCAGAGCTACATACACAGATCATGAGAACATTTAACTCGGATTGTTCTTTATATAAGCTTTAGTGTCCTTACCCTGTGCACGCTAGGCGAGCTGAGACTCCGTCTGCTCCCCTTTCCTTTACCAGCCAAGTGTTCCTTCACAGCCACCTCCTGAAAACACACAACCATCATCAGACATCTAACAACACTGACGCTCACTATCACAGGTCTGTACTAATGACTGGTTATGATGATCAATGATGATCATGATCAATCCCTCACCTAAACCACACTCCCAATCCCAAACAATCATCAAACATAAGTGACCTGTCTCAGGCGATCCAGCGTGAGGATGTTTTCCACAGCCAGGACACTGCGTAGGTATTTCTCTATGGCTGCCTCGTTGTCTGATGATTTGGGGTTCTCTGTGTTGGCGGCTATGCGGGCGAGCATCTCCCTGTCCTCGGAGCTCTGAGCATCCTGGATATCAACACAGTTGCACGTGCCATAAACATTACGCGAGGTCATAATGCAAATAACCGACAGCTTGCAGCTAGAACATTTCCACCTTGTGTCCGACACCAACATTATTGCTCGCTTGCTTACCCCTGGGATATTGGACACAACCTCGAAGGTCACCCCGCAGCCAGGCACTGTGCTCCGTGTGGACATTCTCTTTAGAAAGTTCTGGGCAAAACCCTGAATACCCGCAGACAAACATTTCAGCTTAAAGAACATCAAGTTTCCACTGGGTATAAATTCAGAATCGTGCTGGTTTTTGGCTCTCGGCACTTTTGTGCACTGTACAGTAACATGATGCTAAGAGCTTAAGATATATATTAAGATATATTCAGTGGTTGAAAAAACCAACAGTCACGTTGTTACCTTTAAAATCCTCTAAAGTTGATAATAAAAACAGCCTGGTTAAGAGTGAATATAAAAAAGAGAAAAGAATCAAGAGAAGGATTCGACCTGTCGTCCGGCAAGATTCACGCAGACGCGTTTGCGCAGGACGAGCTGCATCTCTGCCGGGTGGCTGAGCTGCACCACAGCGCGTATGGTGAGGTAGACCCTCTGGTCTGGAGCTCCGCCTCGACTCAACTGAGGACACTCATGAACCGTGGAGTCCCAGGAGGCCTCGGCTTTTACCTGCAGCAATACAGCATCACGTAGGGTTAAGAGGTTTGGTCAGATCATCACTCAGTTTCCTAAATGTTGGTATTGTTGGTAATGTTGTATTAGTGACTTGGGGGAAGTCGTGGCCTAATGGTTAGAGAGTCTGACTCCTAACCCTAAGGTTGTGGGTTCGAGTCTCGGGCCGGCAATACCACGACTGAGGTGCCCTTGAGCAAGGCACCGAACCCCCCCCGACTGCTCCCCGGGGTGCCGCAGCATAAATGGCTGCTCCGGGTGTGTGTTCACGGTGTGTGTGTGTGTTCACTGCTGTGTGTGTGTGCACTTTGGATGGGTTAAATGCAGAGAACGAATTCTAAATATGGGTCACCGTACTTAGCCGTACGTCACGTCACTTTCACTTTGACGTATCAGAGCCCTAAACGCAATTCCCTCACCTCTCCATCGTAGTGCTTAACGATCTGCAGATCAAAAAAGTCGTCCTCGTCCTCTCCGCTCAGTAGAGCGTCCCAGCCGCCAGCTTCTGGGCTCTCCAGGTTTTCTTGGGAGCTAAAATCATCAGCTAAATTGGAGACAAAAAGGGAAAGAATAAAAAGAAAAATAGCAGTTATAAGTTTTTTTTTTAAAACATCAGCCCAAACTGGAGTTTTAGGCGTTTCAAAAGTGTTCGCGTGAACATACCACTTAGGTCAAGGAAGAGGACTGGAATGTGCGTTTCCATCCCAGGCACCGGGACCCTGCACCAGACAAAACATCAACATTTCAGTGTCAGTGTTCTGAACCTGACAGAGAGTTAATGTTAATGTGTAGGAAACTTATTAACTCCTTTACACTTAGTATCTATAAATGAACATTAAGACACATTAATTTTCATTAGTATTAATAATAATTACATATAGTAATAATAATGAAAATTCTAAACTAAAGCCTCACCACTCTGCAGGAGCTCCTGGGATGCCGCTGCCAGCAGAGGGCACCATCACCGCATTCCTCTCCTCGGTGAGAGTCAGCCGGCACTCGAGCAGCTGTGCCTCACGCTCCATATCGTCCTCTGATTTATCTGATCACACACAAGGATCACGTTTCATGACACTAACATCCAAAGCGCAGCCTAACATCAGCCGAGACTCTTCGGTCTGAACTGGACGATATTTTCCTCAATTTTTGCTGTTCTGTCAGCAGAAATCAGGTAATCAGATATTAATCCATAAAAATATTAAAAAACTGCAGCCATTGCACACGGAATTCATCCAAAGCTCTTTTCCCCTGTTCAAAAATTCTAGATCTTTTTTTACACATTCAACTTTCCCTTGTTTAGCAGCCAAACACAAACTTGACTATAAAGTCGACTACATTATTTTTTTTTTAATCAATTATACAAACAGAGCAGCCAAAAATCAAAGACTAAAAAAACTGCACATGTATTTACTAAAGGATATACAAAAAGACCTTATTGAAATCCTTTATTACTTAATATTTTTATAATTATCCAGCTATGGATACACCCTTTTTTTATTTGTACGTATTTATTTATTTATTTTTAAGCGTTAAACCCGATTCTTCAGTTTCTTATTCGTATTTCATTTCCGTCAGCAAAACAGCCTCAGGTTTAAAAAGCTCATCCGTAAAAATAAAAAAAATAAAAAGTCTGGAGCTCAGATTCCCAGCTTGATTATATAAAAATGTTTGGACTCTGATTTGAAACAGAGGAGGAAAGTGCAGCAGGACAACTAACCTGTTTTGCTGACCAGACTCTGGAGATGCTCGTCCAGGTACTGCTGTCTCTTAGTGAGAGCGGCCAGCCATTGGTGTCTGAGCCGCTCCAGGTCTCGATCCTGTGAACAAACGGTTGATCTTTAACCTCAACATGGGAAACACTCCATATAAGTTTTAGTGTAAACCAACACACCTGATAGCTGTCAATTTCATCCCCTTCCGGCTGCGGAAACAGAAAAAGACCTTTCGTAAACTAATGGTGTAAAACATTTTGACTGAAAGTGGTTTAATGATTAAAAGGAACTTTTATACATACATCTTTTTATATAAAAATACATAAAGATTTGCATTGAACCTTTTCGGAGTTATTTCCTTTAGCGGGACAAGCCTGCCTGATCTCCACACAGCCGACGGACACGCCCAGAACGATCTCCGCTATCAGTGGCATAGTGCCAGAGTCCTGCACCGATCGCACCTCCACCTGCACCCGCCGGGACTGACCCTGCGTACACACGCACCCACGCACAAACAAACAAACAAATATAATACGCTTTTACATAGAGTACACCATCAAATGTTTACAGATGATTAAACATTTAATATAAAAATACATGTAAGAATATTATTGGAAAATATTCTGATCATCAAATTTTTAAAAGCGACATTTATAATTTCAGCTTCTGATGTCACAAATTAAGCTTGTATCATATGCAAATGATTATTAATTTAAAAAAAATAAAAAATTACATGCAAGACAAAAATCATTAAACCCAGAACGCTGGTTATTACAGCTAAATTTTATATATACACATATATATATATATATATATACACACATATATATATATATATATATATATATATATATATATATATATATACACACACATATATACATACACACACACACACACATTGGCTTGTTTTGTTTGGCTGTTCACTCATGTAGCTAGTTTACTAATATTCAACTATAAAAAAAAGGCAAATGGGTATTTGCATAATTCTGCATATTCATAAATCTGGATACTTTTAAAAATGAAAATGTCAATATCGTTCTTGTGGAATCTCAGAATAAAAAAAACAACGCGTTCGGGGCTTAACGGCACCTGTCGCAGCTGAAAGATGCCCCCTGTGCGAACATCTCCAGCTGACACCACTTCGACAGGCATGTATTCTCCGTTCTCGTTCAGTTCCAGGATCTGCACCCATAGCTCCAGTTTTCGTGTCACTTCGCTCCACCTGGGCAGAGGGTAAAATGACGGCACATCATACATGCACTTTCTGATGCGCACAAGTAGAATAAAGATGTATTGTGCTGCACTGTGCGGCATGTTGTACGCATTGTACTCGTCTGTATCGTATGACAGACACAAAGAAAATGTGGCACAGGGCCAGAGAAGATCTAAAATCAGTGAAGTGTAAACTTATCTGAGACTGCTCGTCTGTTCTGTGGGGGCGGTTTGTGTACCTTTGTCTGTTTTATAGCAGAGGAAGTGTTTTTCTTTGTTGTTCACCTGTCACGGAGCGTTCGAGTCTTGGCCTGAATAATGCTGAGGTCCCACAGGGCCAGGTTCCTGCCTGGATCAGCTTGTCTGTGGCCAAACACCTCAATAGCCAGCGCTCCCTCTGTCAGATACTCGATGAACTCCTCTGTTACTGCAACAGCCAGCTCCTAACACACACACACACACACACACACACACACACACACACACACACAAATAAATCCATACATGCATTTTCAGGGACATTATATAACTTGAAGGGTTGCAGAACTACCCAGGAAAAGAAACTAGGGAAAAAGGTGGTATGGTTAAAATGGTACAGCAACATAACTAAATAGTGATAGTGGTACACTGTCTCAGTTTGCAGCTCTGATAGTATTGCAGTGCAAATCCAAGGTTTAAATACATAAACTAACCACCTCTGCAGTCTCGTTGTGATTCATTACATATGAAAATCTTAAGAGTCAGAATTTCGCAGCACCTAAGATAACTCCCTTTACTTTAACTGACTGTTAGCTACAAGTAGTTTTTTGGTGTGTAAACGGTACGTAAGAGGCCATTTGGCCAAATCATGTTTCAGTAAAGTAACCATACTAACGTGACTCATGTAAAATAAACCTAAATGGTTCCCTTTTGCCTGAAAGTACCTAAAGCTGGTTTAAGGAACTATGAACTAGAAACTTAAACTCAGCCTAGTTCCTTTATTTGGAAGAAAAAACAACAAAAAATTCCTGAAAATGTTCCTCAGTGGAATCTACCTTGTGTCCCCTGCAAGTGTGCTATGAGAAATTAATATTATAGAAAGAAGTAGTTTAATTCGTTCACTTTAGTGTTTCTGAAGCTGCCGAATCAACGTTTTTTCTCCACGTTGCATC
>NC_083469.1:26842079-26877079 GCF_030014155.1 Tachysurus vachellii
GTGAAAAAACAGTAAAGTTAAATCGATCAACACGACCGCCAACATTAAAGAAGCAGCTTGCCGGAGCAGTCTGAGCATGTGCAACTCTTACGCCACACTTACTACTGATTCACTGCAAGGCAGATATTATGAAGCATCTTTAATTCAACATAAAACCCCTCACATCACAGTACTTCGGTTTTATTCCCGTTTTCTTTTATTCTTTATATAATTGACAGCTAATAAATTTTTTTTGCAGCTTGTTGCTGGTCAATGTCTCAGAAATGTTAAGCAATGACATCATAAACATAAGTAGGGCTCGCGGTCATGTGCTGATCCTCACCCCTTAGGATCGAGGAGGTCCCGAACTTTCTCGTTGTAGATCTCCATGTAAGAGACCTCCACTGTGAAGCTCTCCTCCTTTCGCTGGTGCTGCAGCGTGCGCTCAAACAGTGAGCTGCAGAGCCGGGGGATCAGACCGGGCTGGTCAGCCGAACCCATCATTGTGTACGACTTCCCCGAGCCTACAACACACATGGAGACACACACACACACAGAGGCACAAACAGGGAGAGAGAGAGACAGACAGACACACACACACACACACACACAGAGACACACAGACTGCAGTCAATGTAAAGAAAGACCCACTTATAGGTGTGGCACTTAATTTAGGAAATTAACCAAGAATGTTCCAGTCATCTTAGAGTGAGTCACATACATAAACATCCCTAATAATTCAGTAAACATCCTCTAATAAGTCCTAGCTAGCTAAAACATGTGTGAACACAAATACACGTTTGTTTAAGAGATGATGTGAAGTAGGGATGGGCGATATGAGAAAACTATCATATCAGATATTAGAAAGCATTTCTGTGATGCACAACAAATGCAAATCATGCCACTTTGGCTTGCTCACAAATTGCCAGTAATATGGTATCTAAAACTCAAAAATAATCCTTTTGATAGTTAAAGGTGGGGTCTCCGTTGTTTGAGAAAGGCTTCAGAAAACTGAGTCGGGACGACAAACAAAACAAATACAAGACTAATGTGTAGCCAATGAGCAGAAAGGGGCGTGTCTTGTCAATATGGGCGGAGAGAGTGTTCAGTGCGCATGTGTGACATTAGCAGAAAGCGATTTTAACATTGACATGGAGGATAAAAACAAAGAAAGAAAGCGAAGAAAGGTTTACGATAAGGTAAGAAGTAGGACGTGTTTAGCTCAGGAGTTCTTGACTCAGGAAACTCCAATCTGTGAATATGTGACCAACTTTACTTAAGACGCCGAGGCGCTTTTTTCCTTCTCGATAGGTGAGTAACGTTGGTTTTGCTTTGTTACACAGAACTAATATATGCCTTTGTCCTTTACATGATTATGTTTGTGTGTCATTTTTGCTTGTTTGTTTTTCTACAATCGTATTGTTCTTCACTTCAGCTATGATAAAGACACATTTCTTTCTGTTATTTGCCTGGGTTACGTATGTATGTGTGGGCGGAGCTATCGATACAGGGGTGGGACCCATTTGGGTTAGGGGCATGTTTGTTTTGGTGATTTTATATGTCGACATTGGCTTTCAAACAACGGAGACCTCACCTTTAAAGTGTAAAAATAATTTTCAATTTATATATAAATAGAATTGGGTGAAGTAGGTATAAAATATTGATACATGATTAGGACAGAGATAGCTGTGTATGGATTGTGTCTCACCAGTTTGCCCATATGCAAAGATACAAGCGTTGTAACCCTGGAAGGCGTTGTGTAACAGACTCTCCCCGAGGCACTGAAACACCATGTCTTGTCCTGCAAATAAACAGTTTAAAAAGTGTCAGTTCCACAGAACGTCTATAAACCCACCGCTGCTTCACTGCTCCGTGCTTAGAAAGGGGGTATTTGTCTTGTGCTATAATGATAATGATAGTGATAATGATAAATAATTAACACTCGGGGAGAGTGTACAGAAACTTGTTTATAAACGCAGACCTGACAACCATGGAGACACAGAGGGCTGCGTTTAAAGTACGGATTATTTCCTAATTAGCATTTCCATTACATTATGGACCTATAAAAGTTTTTTTTTTAGCTCTCACAACACTCCATTTTGTCTTGTTTTAAATATAGCACAAATACCGCTCTCGGCAGCACGAGGTGGAGTCGGACCTGATCCGGCTCCACCTGTGAGGGCGGAGTCATGCGTATAGTTATACAGCAGTCAAAACGAAACCAATACAAATGTGAAATGTGGAGAATAGCATCAGGGAGTGTAATGTTATCAGGGAGTTAGAATCGGTCAATTATTTCAGATTCAAGTGTCCAAAAGCTCTTGAATCTACTACTGCGTTGTGTTAAAAAAGCAGATCTGACAGAAGGGAGGTCCAAACAATACCTGCATATTTTTCCTTTTCTGATTCGTCCATGGACCAGAAGCAGTAATCGTATGCGAAAACCTAAAGGACAGAGAAACAGAGATTTCAATAAGATTAAACGGGTAAACGTCTTAAGCTGCTTTGCTCGTATGACTGATTTATAATGTAGGATGCAGTAAAGAAAGCCATTAGATTAGATTACCTTGGGCTGACTCCTGCTGCAGGACGGTCCAACACGGTACCGGTGCGAGTACAGGGAAGAAAACACATCAGACTTTTAATAATCACACTGATTATCAGACTTAACTCAAGAGTTTCTGGAATAAAAACAATTCTAAATGAACAAAAATACAACATTTAGTACTGTTCTAGGAAACAAGGTCAACAGTATATGAATCAGACATTCTGGGAACCGAAATAGCCGATTATCAGTAAAGTTAACGTGCACTAGGACCCAGAAAACTAAACCCTGAGACCATGTTATCAGCTGTACTTTGCTCAGTGAACCTGAACACAAAGACACCATCACTCGGCGAGAGAGAGAGAGAGAGAGAGAGAGAGAGGGTTGAGAGTAAACACACAGCGGGAGCCGTGACTCAGAGCTGTTCTATGACTTCAGGACGTTACTATATACATGTATAGAATTGTCACCATACCGCAATATTAATTTTGTAATCTCAAATAAAATCATAACACATGATCATAATTATTCTGTCCGTCATGTTTTTAAAAGGAATCCATAATAATTTCTAGCGGTTTTAGCTTTCATATATGGTGATTATGCTGTAAAGACAGCGAGAAACACAGCAATGAGAAACTGATTCTTTTGGTTCATTAGAAATATTTGCATTCTATACCACTAACACAGGCAATTAATCACTTTATTTCTTCTCGCATTTAAAAATGTAATAATATTGCGTGTGTGTTAATCAGTGGAAACTCCTGCGGTCTTTATTAAGCACAGAGCGCAGTCCGAAAAGCCAGTGAAGCGAATGAGAAAGCAAAACGGTGTTTTGGTTCCAGTGACCCGGGGCTCGGCTTGTCGTTTAAAATCAGGCCATGTCTCTGAGAGCTCTGTCGCTGGATAACAAGCGGAACGCTAGAGTCTCCCGTCATGCTGCAGAGCGAGCTGGAAGCGATTCAGCCCCCTGTGGAGCGTTTTCGGTGGCGTCTGCTGGTGAGACATGCAGGATTGACGTGAATTTTGTTTGGGTTTTTGTTTTAATAAAAAAAAAAAAAAAAAGAAAAAGAAACCAAAAAAGTGCAGAGATTGTGCATACAAATCAGTTCAACCTGTCACAGAGAAGAGATTATTTTTGGTACAGCTCATTCTGGGACTGAAATGTCTGATAAAATCAACAAGAAAGATGACTTCCTAAACCTTTTTTACAATTTTAATTTTGTTTTGTTTATCACATGATGTCAAATTTATTTCAGACACAGAACTAACTTACAGCTAAAGATCAAATGGTGTTGAGGTGTGTGTGTGTGTGTGTTAATTAGTTCAGCTATTCTGAACAATGACAAATTCTTGGGAAACATAAGATTTTTTATTTTAAAAAAAGGTTACTGTTTCTGCATTTCAACACACTGCTCCTAAATTCTGCATTTCACTGGTCTGTAAGTTTACCAGCATGAAGCTGAGGGATTTTTGTCTTGTAAAACTCAGGAAAGAGATAAAGAGAGGCTGCTGAGAGAAAGCTATAACTGCTATGACAGGAACCGACTTGAGTCCATACTGTAAGACTTATGATGTCTTCGTGTTAACCCTCGTAGTCAAGCATGTGGTTATTATTAACCCAAAATACCTTTGTGACATGAGAGTAAAATCACAACCAGCCTGGACGATGGGGGTAAATATGCAAAATTTTAGGTTGTGAGCGTTTTAAAGTCTAATCCTCATCGGGTTTCTTTACTGGCAAGCTTCTGTGCATCATCTTTCATTTCTGAACTGCAAAGCGCTGGTTATATGAGCAAGCACTCAAGCATGGACAGTGTGAGGATTGCATCTGCAGCTGCTGCACTGTGTACAGACTCTTTTACACACACACACACACACACACACACACTATTCATTTCCCCTGAGACAGTTGCCACTCCTGCATAGCTGCACAGT
Source organism: Tachysurus vachellii (assembly GCF_030014155.1). Lineage (NCBI taxonomy): Eukaryota > Metazoa > Chordata > Actinopteri > Siluriformes > Bagridae > Tachysurus > Tachysurus vachellii. The sequence continues at coordinate 26,846,539 of NC_083469.1, forward strand.
TAGAAATCCGTGGATGAGGCGAGCAGTGCACACAGCATGCTCCTAAATTCCTATCATTTATTACAGCAGGGCTCGACAGGATCCTAAATAACTCCTGGCTAACAAAGGTCTGAGTTTGAGCCACTGATTGAGGCCTTCAGCTCCACTAGAGCAAGACATTCCACGATACAGTGAGAAGGACGACACGGTTCCTCCAACCGTAGGTTAAAAAACAACCCTAAATATAAAACACACGTTCTGCATTATCAAATATGAATTATTATTAATATATAACAATGAATGTTTCTTTAAGAAAAAGGCAGTTACACGTTCGAAGGTAATATTCAGATATTATTTTCTTCAATCTCCAAATCTGCAAAATGTTTCCAAATGCAAAGGTGTAGAAACTATTAACAAGGAAAAATGTAGTGTACCTAATTAGCTCATTTTTCTTCTTCTCCAGATGTGTGGCACTAATCTACCACACTAATCTAACAAATCTATGCTAATTAACGATTAATGGAGCATCTCCTCTGTTTTTCTGTGATGAGACCACTGTCCTGCCCACCTGGTTTCTATTTATACAAGGACACACAAGGATACAAGGAGACGGACAGGAGGAGGACACCACGCAATAAAGCATTTCTTTCAGTCCTCTTACATTCTCAAGATTTTCCCTCCGTGTGAAACTTTATAAAACAGCACCACAGGCATGAGAATCAAAGGAACTCCACCAACACCACCACCACCACCACCACCGATTGATTCATTCCAACACGGATGATCCGATGAGCGGCCATCTTCTTACTGTTGCCATGGAAACGATCATTACAGTTTATTAGCCCCCCATGCGTTACCGTAGCGCTCGCGTGCTTCAGCCGACGTGAACGTGTGAGCTCGACATCAACAATTAGGTTTCATGCAAACAGAGCAAGCTGTATAACTCCTTCCTGTAGTTGTGATATTTTAACAGCACCACCTGCAGTGCTGGAGAACGGGTACGAGACGGTCGCTACAAATCTACAACCTTAAACTGTACTCTCAATTATGTCTTTGTTAAACCCACATAAAGAAAGTCCCTGCATTAAGTAATCGAGGTATTGAATCGGTGCGCGTGCTGCTGCCTGCGAACTCTGACTAAGATCGTAATAGAGTATCGACGCTGTTGCTCAGAGGCAGCTGTCAGTGCGAGGCGAGTCATCGGGTGATTAAGAGGCACGCCGACATCCGCGTCTCACCTTATGACCACGTACCACGTGACAAAAATGTCAGGAAGATGAGACACTTTATTCGTGTACTTACTCCTTCTATCACTGGAGATCATTTAAAAAAAAAGACATTCCGCTTCAGTTGTAAATGAATACACATCTTGTGAGTGGTGAAGTGACGCCGTGCACCGAATCTGACCTACATTACAGTCAGGAAGACATTTGCATCGGCTCACACGAATACAAAATAGGCCAAGCTGCAGGGTCTAGCCTTCTGGGGTGGCGGGGGGTCGGAGAGGAAACAGAGGTTGACGATGGAAAGACTGACTGACTGACTGACCCTGTGCTCTGGCCTCAGCGTAAGAACAAGCTTGGCTAAGCAAAAAAATGATAATTTCACTGGACTGAACTTGTACATGTTGACAAAGACTTTCTTGTTTAATTGAATTTTCCCAGCTTAGCTCCAATAAATATTTTTGTGCGCTCTGAATCAGCTGTTTGAAGTCGCTGACGTCATCGCTGAACTAGTGCTGGTAGCCTAATGTTAGTATTTCAGCTCTGTTTTAGAATTAAGAGGAAATACGGTGCAGTGTTTTCTGCCACATCCAGACTCATCTGTAGAATTTCAGTAAGAAGGATTTTTGTTTTAACAGAAGAACCTAATAATCTCTAAGCTTGTGGTTGTGGTAAGATGTCACAGGTGCTGCCAGATGTATGAAGCCCTAAAGCCAGAGAACAGCTGTAAGGCTGAAAACTTGATAGGTCTGACACGGATCGTGAAGCAACTCACCAAAATTCCACAAGTAAAATAACAAGCCGTCTCTGTTGTGACGTGAAGTGAGGTGAGGTGAGGTGACGTGACGGTCCGTCTGGAAATGTTGAAAATTCTAGATAATATCCAAGATATTCTGATGAGATGTTTTTAAAGGTGTGTTAGGCAAGATTTGTAAAATCTGATTATATGAGGTACGAGTTAAACAGATGGAGATAAATAATGTTTAAACATCTTTATTCTGGAGTCTTTTTGAAGATTATTTGATGCTCTCAGGAGGTCTGCACTGCGCACTCGCTGAACTCAGACAGAGACGAAGAGTCTCCATAAAGTGAGTGACAGGAGGTTCATCCCAACACAAGAGCTTTTTAGCCATGTAAAACACCTGCTCTAAGCCATGGCATTAATTATTCCTTTATTTTTGTTCGTGTTTTACATATTTTCCGGGTTACTGTACTGGTAAGTAACTATAAAGAAACACAGTTGCACCTTAAACTCTTTTATTCTTTAGCCTTTGTCGAATTGCCTCTTTGTTAACTCATAAATGCAAAGGTTCCTTAAAGAGTCTCGTCATCACAGGTGTGACAGCATGAAGTATAGACACACACAGACACACACACACTCACACCTTTAACAAATAAAGGTGCAGTAAAACGCTGAATCCACACGCCATGAACTAAAGAACGCAGACCTGATCGTCACCTAACTGCTTAAAAACTGATAGCAAAGGAAGAAGATCTGGTTTAAGAATATAAAGTGCTGAGATGAGAACGTTCACATGAAGACATGGACAGGATTCCCCTGTGACAAAAGGAAGAGAGCGATGTCTGGTGCGACACAGGGGAAGGGGGAATGCCGTATGTTCTCTAACGCCCACCTGAACAATGAATTTGAATGAGAGCGTGCAGGAGGTGCAAGCGGCCATGTTGTGCCCATGTGAACCCCGCCATCGGGGGCATCTGGTGTGCTGTTAACATGAGCAGAAATTCGGCACATGAACTCCGGCGTGCAATTAAACTGTCCGTTGCCTGAAGGCAGCAGGCGGCGCATCCATTCACTTCCAAGTTTAAAGCGTCTCCTTTTGTCCGCACGCTACGTCGAGAGAAAGCCGCAATGGTGCTCTCTTGTTTAGTGCCATAAAACAAATGTTTATGGCCAACAGATGCTAAAGCTAACTTCTATGCTCTCCTGTCTTACATGCAGAACCATCCTTTGGCTGAGAGCGACCTAGGGTTAAACCCCCCACCCCACACATAGTTGCCATGGTAACAGAGGGCTGAATAAAATAGGGAAAAGTCAAAAGGAGGAGAGTTATGTCCTGACACACAGCAGAGTTTTGAGAGGTTGTATACAGCATTACACCCAACATACACACACACTCACTCACACACACTCACACACACTCACTCACACACACACACTCACACTCACACACACTCACACACACTCACACACTCACACACACTCACACACACTCACACACACTCACACACACACTCACACACACTCACACACACACTCACACACACACTCACACACACACTCACACACACACTCACACACACACTCACACACACACTCACACACACACTCACACACACACTCACACACACACTCACACACACACTCACACACACACTCACACACACACTCACACACACACTCACACACACACACTCACACACACACACTCACACACACTCACACACACTCACACTCACTCACACTCACTCACACTCACTCAGCAATATCGGCAACGAAACTATCACTTTACGAGTGTAAAAATCCTTTAAAAAAAAAAAGTCTATAATTCGTAACGATTAATCGGAGAAAACCAAACAGTCGAACACTGGATTGTGATTGGTTGTCAGGTGGTGATTCATTTTCTATACCAGCAGCTCTGATAAATGTGCTTCTGCAAATCCCAAGTATTATAGTCCTGCGCTTGGTCTAAATCATTACTGATTCTATAGCTGATGAGAAGTGTGAGAACGACGTGGTTTGTAAGATGTTCATTCATCATGTAAGGAAGGAGTCTCCAGGATCAGGGATAAAGCTATAACTTCAAGTTTTAAGACATTTCAAGGTCAAGCTGCATGTTTTATCTTTAGAGAGAAGATCTGTTATAAAACCCTTTGGTTAGAACGTTCTGTTAGCGGAAAATAATCCCCTTTATTATGGTGGTAACGGTGACTCGGCTTCATCACACCACGCCGCCGTTGAATATTTTCACATAGGGACAAGGTGTGTTTTCTTCCTCACTTATGTTTTACGTGAGAACCAGAAAAGTGCAACGTTGATGTTTTATAGTCATGTGACCCAGCTCTAATTTCTGTTTCTGCAACGTGTGAAAGGAAAGTGGAACGTCTCAGGCGGTCGTTCCATGCAGGCAGAAAAGATCAGAGCTTATCTTGAGCCACTGAACATGGCATTTTGGTTAAATAAGAGCCAAGGTTACACTGCTGAAGTGGGGTCGAAGTGGAAACACTGTAAGGATCATTCCTCCTCTAATCGCCCAGAAAGCAGCCGTTTCTACGCCGCTCATTTACATCACAGGGTTCTGTTACTCGTTACAACAGTAATTCCGCTATGAAATCAACGTTTGTGAAAGTTTTGTGTCTCTCTGCGTTAAACATAGTAGAATTTTTTTAGAACAAGAAGGTTATGAAGAACAGAAGGTTGGTTCTCTGAAGCCGATATGAAACCTGTGCTCGGATGTGAGCTCACCTCGAGTCGGCTTTTCCCAGATTCCCGCTCGCTGGATGGAGGAAGGTTTGGTTCCCTTCCATCTCGATCACACATTTTGTGTTCAAGTCCTTTTCTGTTGACAAACATGAAAGAAAAAAATAAAAAGAAAATCAGATTCAACGTTTAACACTGCTATTCAAGAACAAAATTGTACAAAACAGGAAGTGGAAACGTTTGGCTTTGTTCGAGAGAGTGAGTTGAGGACTAAACAATGAATTACTTTAAATACCAGTCTTTACAATACACCTGCCTAAAGACACACACACGCACAAACTGAACGGAAACAATCACTGAACAAAAACAATGAATGCAGAAACATTTTGTTGATTCTGCTGTAACGAGGCTCAGTTACTCTACGGCAAAATAATTCATTACAGAAATCTGTTTGTTTAGCTTGACTCGGGACTCTGGAGTGTCTGTACATGGTGCTGTTTGTCAAAATTAACAGTGACAAAGAACGGGAACGTCCACTCCATGTTCTCCAGCCGTCCCACCCCTCCATCATCTCTATATGGAGTGGAATTTTGTTTGGTAAAAGTCAAGAGATGACAGTCGTACAAGCTGAGGTTTAAAAAAAGAATTTGAGGCATAAATGTGTCATATGGACCAGGAAAGTAGATTAATAACCATTCGGGTGAAGAATGAACAGTGATTTAGAAGCTCGGTGTTGGAAACTAATAGAGGAAATGTCGCTGACTCAGAAATCCTTGGATAGGACATGACACGGCATGGAACCAAAATGCCAACGAGCAGCATGGTTTAAAGAGGAAACCTCGGTTTCCTGCCTCTGCCCAGAACCGAGGGCCTGGAGGAGAAACTGGGAGAGCTTACAGGGTGTAGAAACATCTGACATACTATAGTTACTTTCAGCTTCCCTAAATAAGATAAAATAAGATACAGAGAGATAAATAGATACAAGACTCATAAGAAAAATTTGTAAATAAATTTTTAACAAAAAAAAAATTGTCATCTCAGCGTAACTAAATAATCAATAAATTAATAATGCCGCCTCATTGGTCATGCTCCGTGTACAACAACTACACATTAGTCTGACAACAGATAAGCAGGTGATCTCATTGCTTTCCTGTCAAAATGGAGTGTCAGGAAATTATTCAAACGTTCGACAATTTCCTCGCTCAGGATTCTTGGACTTGAGGTGGTTTTTGCCGACCGTCTGAAATATGCGTATGGGAATGAGAACGTGTTGCTGTTATGCAACGTTAGCAAATAGCTCATTATGGCTCACTGAGACTTCCCTTCCTTCTTTTGTTAATACACACACGCACACAAAGCTGAGGAAGTAAGGCGAGGACAGACAGACATCTATGTGAGCTCTGGTCTGGTGATATTATTACATGTCTTACAAGACAGAGAAAATCACAAAGAACTCTATGAAAAACTTTTTGTCTAAAACCGAAAACTTAAATCACTGCAATATTAGAGATTAGTTTAATCTGAGTGTTTAACATACACCGAGTAGGTGTTGGATGTCGATGTAAGTCGTCTTGTGACTGAATTTTACACACAAATCCAACATGTGACTACTTCACACACTTCAATACCTTGATTTTGTGAGACACGTGTTCTCACGTGACAAAATTCACCTTCCAGAGGTCGCCGGACCTCAACATTCGAATCAGCACTGAAAGAATCTGAATGCTGTGTACATTTTGTGTGTGTTAATTATTACTGAGAAATATTTGTAGCTTCACAGGTAAATCACCAGGACAGAGCCTTGTCCTTGCAGTGCCCTTTTTGCATGACAACACAATAATGAATCTCTTCCAATAAAACCTCCATTTTGTAAACACAACCCAGGGTCAGAGACCGACTGCCACGTGCAAATGTTTTAACAGGTCTTGTCATTTCAACAGAACGATGCCTGTGTCTGACAACACCTCTCACGGTGCACGACTGAACTCCCACAATGCACTGCGGCAGTTCCGTGTGAAAATGATGTGGTGGAACTGTAAAATAAACTGCACGGGTCCTGTTCTGTACATAGTCCAACTATCCTGGTTTGTTATCGTAACGTGCAGTAACGTCTTCCCTATTTATTATACAATCAGTTTTAATTCTGGAAATTTCCTCGGACTAAACACATTAGGGACAAGTTCACGAGTGGCATTACTTCTGTGACACTTCATATGGGTTTACGGTGGCAGTGGATCCAAAGTCTATCCCTGGAATACTTGGGAACGAAGCAGGAATACACCCTAGATGTTCAATCATTCCATGGCATTTAAAAATCGTTAATAATTTTAATCACGAGGACAGCTGCACAATCACGGTCAAGGAGAAAGCTAACTCTGAACCCTAAATGTCCCTCTACTCACACTCAAAAATATTGGCACCCACATAATTGTTTTTGTTGTTTTACTTTTACACCTTTTGCTTGCATCAATATGCATTTAATACTAAGTAACTTCACATAATCAAACCTCAAGGACCTATTTAAAAGCTTTAAAGAATTCAACCTACTCCGAGAGAGAACGTTCTAATCATTCTGGTCTAATCTTTAATAAATACGTGTTAGTGACCGATCGACGTTTTGGGTTTCTCACCTCTCCGGTTCATGGGTCGGACGCGGACGGCCACCTTGACGTTCGAGTCGTTCAGGCTGGTTTCTCCCATGTTTACACACAAACACGGCTCTCAAAAACAAGACCAATGTTAAAGACCTAGACGCTGGATGTAGACAGATCCATACACATGTCCACAAATACCAGATTCCTTAGAAACGTATTCTTTATTTCTGGAACATTTCGGCGTCCGGGGCAGCAAAGTCACGCCATGTTAAGGTCAGCTGTGATCCAGTTCACATCTTTGCTTTGGCTGTGAAGTTCTTCATGTTGAGTCAGAGTTATTAAGATGATAAATGATCCTAAGAGTCGGTCAGAAAGCTGACAGCCAACTAACTCCCTGCTGGACTGCCACAAATCTCGACTAGAACTCAAACAGGGCCTCAATTATGAACTTCCTGAAACTCAGAGTCGAGCTGTCAAAGCACGATTTTCGATTTCTCTCACCCTAATCTGAGTCAGACTGCTAGCATAGTCGCTGGAATGACTTATTCACTATTGATTAGTCTTGTGCAAGTGAAAAATAAATTGATTGGATTGTAAACTTAACACGCAAAACCAAGTGCCTTCCTTAGTTGAGTAACCAGTCCGTTATTCTGTTTTACTAAGGATTTGACCAGCTAACTCAGCTATGCTAGTTATCTGTTTTACTAAGAATTTGACCAGCTAACCCAGCAGCTATGCTAGTTATCTGTTATCCAACTAAGGATTTGTCCAGCTAACTCAGCAGCTACGCTAATTATTCTGTTTTACTAAGGATTTAACCAGCTAACTCAGCAGCTACGCTAATTATTCTGTTTTACTAAGGATTTAACCAGCTAACTCAGCAGCTATGCTAGTTATGTATCTATGTACATTTATTCATTAACTAGCTAGCTGACATCTCGCTGAACCTTTATGTCAAACTCATGTGTTATCATTGATATATAAAAACCTAAATAATATGATAAAGCTTTCGGAAGATAAAGTTAAAAAATACACAACCATAACAGTGTTATTAAGTTAAAACTCTAGCTAACGTTACATAGCAACTGCGTTGACTGGCTAACGGAATCGCCTCAGATTTCATTACTGCATCCGAGGAGCGGCGCGTGACATCAAATTAAATCCGTCCCGGCGAATTCGACATCATTTCTTCAAGATTTTACCCAGACGACGGTGTCATTTTTCTTTGCCGGTGTCACACCAGGAAAGAGAAGAAATAAAACGAGAACTAAAACGTCGTTTTCAGGGGAAATTCCAGTCGTAACCAAATGCACGCGCAACAGCCTGGGAATTCACGACTGTGCGTTAAAATCAGCTAACATATTAGCATCAGTCGCCAGAAATAAGCCCCGCCCCCTTCACTTCCGCGTTTGTTCGTGATGGCTTGGCAGCTTGTCGCGCCATTGTGTTAAGGTCAATTGTGTTGAGGTCAATAAATTAACTATTACATATATATTAACAATTTAAATACAATATACAATATATATATATATATATATATATATATATATATATATATATATATATATATATATATATATATATATTGTATTTAAATTGTCTTTAAAATGTATTCTGTTTAAATTGTAGTATATATATATATATATATATATATATATATATATATATATATATATATATATATATACTACAATTTAAACAGAATGCATTTTACATATCCAGTAAAAATATAAATGCTATTAAATGGTCGTCACTCCCAGCCTTAACTGCGAGATAAAACGTTCTTTTATTTATTTTATTCTTTTAATTCCTTTTTTTGTTATTAGATCTCAAGCTAAGGCAATTATTGAATAACCGATATAATGTCATTTCTTACCTGATGATTAGAATATTTTTTAACATTTCTACCTTTTAAAATAATTAACTTTTAAAATCAATTAATTTGCATTAATCTATATTACAATTCTGTGTCTTAAGCTTAAATATTTGGTTGCAGTTATATTGTAGTTTTTACACCCAGGACGCTAAACAAGTCAAACTATTATGCTGTGGTGACATCTGCTGGTCATCAGCTCTCATTTCATCCACTCCAGATTACACACTCAGGTCATTTTAGAGAACGACTTATTTCGTAGTTAAATGGCTCTGAAATGTTAGACAGATAAATACCTAAATGCATAAATAGATTAGTATCATTGTGTTTTTGCTTTTGCTGATTGAAATAAAAATATACTGTAACATTGATCATTAGAACATTATATTGAACAGGATTTTTTATTTTAATTTACATAAAACAAAGAAATGCATATTTACTTCTTTTTTTCTTTTTTTTTTTGCACTCATTTATTTACCTGTCTAACATTTCAGAGCCATTTAAATATAATACTCAGGAAGAAATGAAAGGGGGCAGGGTGGCTTAGTGTTTAGCACGTTCTCCTCACACCTCCAGGGTTGGGGGTTCGATTCCCACCTCCACCTTGTGTGTGTGGAGTTTGCATGTTCTCCCCGTGCCTCGGGGGTTTCCTCCGGGTACTCCGGTTTCCTCCCCCGGTCCAAAGACATGCATGGTAGGTTGATTGGCATCTCTGGAAAATTGTCCGTAGTGTGTGAGTGTGTGTGTGTGTGCCCTGTGATGCGTTGGCACTCCATCCAGGGTGTATCCTGCCTTGATGCCTGATGACGCCTGAGATAGTGACCCGAGGTAGTTCCCCGTGACCCGAGGTAGTTCGGATAAGCAGTAGAAATGAATGAAATAAGGAAGAAATGAAGTCATGAGTCTTTATTAATGTAACGGGGTTCTATATATAATGTTCTAATAATAATAAATGTTACAGTTTCTTTGTTTTTGTTGATTAAAATAAAAATATATTACAACATTGATTATTAGAACATTGTATTGAAAAGTATGTTTCTAAATGTGTTATTATGTAATTTCTGTTATATAATTTTGATTAGATATGCTTGCTTGATATGCTCGATATAATTTTGCTTGATAAGAACTTTGTTCATCATTTTTCCCGAATGATTAACTTTGTTCTTTCAGATTTATGATGATCAACTCTCACAAAAAAACATCTAAAACACATAAAGCTCTCGTGCAGTGCTGTATTTAGCGAATAACAGCTTTAAACAAAGGGATAAAAGCTACAGAGTGTGAAGCGGTCGATGCACTAGATGGAGACAGATGCTGAGTCTGATCTGCTGACTGTATAATATGCATACATGCCTAAGTGTGTTATATTTGGGTCTCTACAAAGGAAAGATTTATTAATTATATTCATCTAAGGTATTGAATTGTAGTTCATCAAAACGTAGTTAACTGGGGGTGTATATGGGAAAGGATTCTGGTTATTTATTGCATCCAAAGAACTTTTTAATAATTAAATCTGTCATCAGATGTCATTAATTTTGTGTGATTGCTGTGTGTCAAGTCTTTTGGTCCAAAAAAGTACGGTTGCTCTTCATGGAGCAAATAACTTTAGTGATCGAGGGACTGAATGAGACATAAACAAGAGCTTTATTATAATGGAATAATCCCAAATAACAAACAAGCGCTTTAAAAGAAGGAAGAGAAAATAATGCTTAAGTCTCTGTGTACCTGGAATCTCACCAGACGTCCTCACGTGAGTCAGACGTTCACTGAAATGTCGACGTGTTTCCTGTGTAAAAAAAAAAGAACAAAACATGTAATTGTTCATGTGATGTCATTTTCTATGAAAAGAAACGTGACGCTCGAGTGTCAGTGATTTGGAACCGTCAGAGGAAAAGCTGCAACTTCAAGTTTTCCCACATCTTCAGGACAGATTAGGTTACGCTTAGCAGTTTATAGGTAATAGGACATGTGATACAGCTGCTATAACCTAAGTGAAAACAGGTCATTTGTTTGACAGATGTTCCACAACATTAAAAATAACTATAATGGGCTAAAAAGTATAATTAGGAATTTCTGTTAGAAATAGAAAGATAATTTAACAGTAAAATAGTACAATATGCTAACAGTAACGCCGTATCTTTAACACCCGCTATTATTTTTTTATTCTAATTTAAATTGTGAACTTAATTAAAAGATTCCCATCGCGTGACTCTTTAGAATCATGGTGTAATTATTCCTTTCTAAACACACTGTCCTCTTTGAAGCTCAGTAATTTAGTGTAAATGTTAAGGTGTTTTTAGTTCTCGCTGGGCTTTAGAGGGAGCCGCTGTGATGTGTTTAGCCGAGGCGTCCTGGGGAAAGGCCACTGGCTTTGAAACCTGTGATGCTGCTGGCCTCTTCCTCCTCCTCCTCCTCCTCCTCCTCATCCTCATCACAGCTCTGTGCCACCTTCAGCTCCAGCAACTGTACATCTGTCTGTTCTCTTTAAGTCTCTATATATAAATGTATATTTAGGTGAAAGCAGACAGAGACATCAACAGATCTGACTGGAATGATGTGAGAGGAGCTGCTGCCGTTTGTGAAACCGAATCCAACTGAAAATCTAAGGAATGATCTAGAAAGTTGGATTTGGAGAACTTCTGCATTGAGGAATGGACAAAAACTTCAAAATCAGATTGTACAAAGCTCAGAGAGATAAATCCAAGAAACCTCAAATCCGTAACAGCTGCAAAAAATGACAATACACCCAGAGAAACTCGATACTTATCAATGAAACAGATATTAATATATTATTTTATTTATTGTGAATTATTGTAAGTTGGATGGTGAATATTTTCTGGAGGCACTGTATATTAGCCCCGGTTGCTAAATACGTACATGACTTCATCAATTCATTTACACTCATTTACAGTTATTTACATTTAAACTCTTCTTTTACGACCTTACATCCTGCTGGTCATTAGCACAGAGCTCTCATAATATATACATATATATATATATATATAAAATCCTCACATTAAAATCCTGTGTTACAGAGAGTTTAATACAGGAAAATTAATCAGGATTCTTATCATCCGATGAAGAAAAATTTGATTAACTGCGAAAGGAACAAAGCCTAATTAAAGCAGGATGTTTGCATGTTTTATTTAGAGTTTCTGATGTGATTTATCTTTATTATAAAATCCGATAAGGGACAATTTACTGTGTTTGTGAAGCATTTTGTGGATTAGTGGGTCCGGTGTTGCTTATCGCAGGGGTTCGTTAAGATGACACGATTAAAGTAATTGTTCCGGCAGCTAATCAGACAGTGGCAGGCAGAGGGTTCGATTTCAGGGATGACACTTATCTTCACTCTGTGTGTGTGTGTGTGTTTGTGTGTGTGTGTGTGTGTGTGGAAAAGGCAGAAGAAGTATCGGTAAACAACCAGGCCTTCCTTAAAATAAGCCTAGAGTTCTCTCAAGTGCAGTCGTGACATGAAAGGGTCAATAAAATCTTAAATATCTCATTAATTAATCACTAAACTCTTACTAATCACACCAGGTGTGTGTACATCACTCCACACTCTTGTTTGTAGTCTCTAAACTGAAGAATAAAAGCTGAGAGTCTGTGAAATACTGATAGAGTCCTGGACAGGAAGCGAAATTAGACGTCAGCAATATTTTCAGAAAAAAAAAAAAGATTTATGGCTATCTGGGGTTTTGGCCTCAATGTGTGTGTGTGTGTGTGTGTGTGTGTGTGTGTTGCAGAGAAGGAATAAAATGGAGGATCAAAGGTGAATGTACTTGTAGAATCTCTTGAAAGTATTCCATTTTAAAGCTTTAATGGGAAAACACAGTTCATGTGTGATCACGTGACATTTTTCACTTCATTGTTATTAGGTGTCGTGCAAAAGAGTATTTCAATATTTCATACCCTAAAATTATGCATGCAAATGTACAATAAGATGCTAAAATTATCCAGAGAGATAAGCACTACTGTGAGCTAGCTAGTAAAACTAATAATAATGAGTGATTACATTAACAAACTAGAGATTTTTAAATCAGCTGCAAGCATCAGTCATCTAGATTAGAGCTACAGTAATTGCTAACATCGGCCTAGCTAGTTTTTCATTAGCCAGCAACCTAACGTCAGTTAACTTGGCAGGATTTTAGTGATTTAATCTGAAAGTGCTAACATTAAGTCAGTTAGCAAACATGAGCAATCTGGGAGGATTTCCAATAATGTTCAGAGCTAGAAAAAAAGAAGCTATAATTTATAAGTCAATTATTTCCCAAAAATATTCCTTGCTAGAATCAGCCAGCTGTCAACCATTTGGGAACCTGACAGGATTTTGATAAGGGCTTCATTTTCACTGCAGGAATCATCTTCACACGTGCTACATCGCTAAATCTTAAAGTTTACCGATTTCTCAATGCTGTGATTCACACGAAAAAGAGTCAGACGTAGTCTGTGTTCAGGGGTTCAGATGTCTTACTGACTGTGCATCCTGTCACATAAATGATTTTCGAAACATTGTACTGAAGCAAAGATATTTTCAGGATCCACTTTAGTGTCATTTACACTGAAAGGAGTGAGATTTATGGACATGAAGGATCACTCAGCAAGACCTCAACCAGCGGGAGACGAACCAGAGTCAAGCTGCACCAGATGATGATAAGACACCGCTGACGTCTCATTGATTCGACTGCCTGCTTGTGCGTCACTCACACACACACACACACACACACATACACACCCACACTGAGAGAAACACTCTGCTCTCACTCTTTTCCACACAGGGGGTAGCTTAACAAATCTCTGCTCATGCCTGCTAATTAAATGTAAGGATCTTAGATAATTAGGAGTTTAAAGTGCAGAGAAAAAGTCTTCTTCTCTGTCCTAGGATGCAGACGCTTCAGACACCAGGTTATTTAGCAGAAACTTATGAAAATGTGACTTCTGCAGACTGAAAGCACCTGACAGGGGTTAGAAGTATCAAGCAAATGAAATTTCTGTACTTGTCAATTACTAGTGACGAAGTGCAATCATGACAACGTGAATATCAAATTTAAATATCCAAGGGCAAATTAGAACGAAGTGAAGCGGTTAGTAAGTAAGTGTCAATCAAAGTGCAGGAACTGTACTCCAAAATATAATTGAAAAAGTTTGCTTCCTTTAATATCTCAGCGTGGCATTGCCGAAGGGCGTCTCGTTGTGTCTCTGACTCTGAAGGACTCAGGAAAGAAATAAAACGACCGCGTTAAATGATTACATTCACTGTCTTTTCGTTTTTGTTTAATAAAGTCACATATCGTCGCTGTCTGTCAGGCGGAAACCTCGTATGTCCAAATTTGGTCAATTTCATATTTTTTCACATATCGATGCTATTGGTCAGTCCCCACGTGGGTCTGTTATTTTTACAAGTTATTAACCGATCTAAAGTCTTGAAAATAGCTTGAGCGCAAATCTCATAACTCCATTGGACACTTCAACTGTCCACCTCTTCCTCACTCCGCGGGAGAGCTTCACGGCATATTTCTCCTCAAGAAGAGTCGCAACGAATCGACACGTCTTCTGAGGTAAATGTCTTCAAAACACTGGGCTCAAAGAAAAAAAATCTTGACCCCTGCATGTTCTGGTGCTCGTCTGAGGACAGGAATTTAGCGCAAGACAATCCACTGCAACGCGGACTAAACCCTGTGTACTGCAGATAAGGTACGGCGTTTTTTTAATTTCCTGAAAAATAACGGTTTTGGAGATACGAGGATTCCGTCTGACAGCGACGATATGAGGGGTTTTTTTTGTGAATAACTAAAATCCATAATATGAAATGGCTTCAGATTCGTCATACGGTCCTGAATCTGACACTGCTACAGTAGAGGAATATCCACATAATGTATATCACGTATAGTTTCTACAGAGCATTTAGCTGGACCATTATTAGCCCATATTACTGTACATAACACACAATACATGACTATAAAATGATTCCTCAACTGGGAAATTTCTCTGAAATATCTCTGAGTTCAGCAAGAGTCATCAAATCAAAACGGCTGCTCACAGCATCAGCCGTAAATAAAGCAAATAAATTAAACCGTGTAGATTAGAATCTGCTTTTAATCGGTCATCAAATTGAAATGACATCAAAAGTCAAAGGCAGCAACTTTTATTTTGATCAAGTCTTAAAATGAAACAGAATATTTCCAAATAGTTGTTGTTGTTGTTGTTGTTGTTGTTGTTGTTGTAGTACTATTTTTCCACTAGCAGAATTGTCGTATGTCTGTCTGTAACACTAAAGCACGAAGATCTCGGAAACACCGATATTGATTTCAGCATCACATTAAACTCGAGCACTGATTTTAAATTAAAGCTAAGCAACAGAAGAAGAAGATGTTATTAATCATGTCTTACTGCATGACAAAGAACGTTTTGAGATGTCAGACCCTGATCCGTGACTCAGTTAGTGAGTAATTCTGCTGGTCGCACAGTAATGAATAATTGTTCCTATAAAGTTGTGTGTGCTGGTGAGTTTGGCAGCGTGCGATCTGACAGACTCCCTCAGTCGTAATGGAGTGATGTCACGCTATAGAGAAAGCGCTCTGCTGTGTAGGAGCGAGTCATGTGACATCTTCTGCTGTTTGGTAGATGTTTCCCCACCGGATCGTTCACTTCTCACTTCAGGAGCCTAAACTACAGAAGGTTTGTTTTCTAAGTAGAAATCAGTCCTGTGATAAGCGTTAACTCTGTCACTCAATGGTGGTAACGGTCTTATTGATCAACGTGTTTTTAGATGATTGAGTATTGATGATTTATGGATGATGTAGTGTGAACAGAGTGACATGTCCTCTGAAACATAACCCTGGCATCTCACAACGCCAGCAATCTGACAAGGAAGTTTCAGGAACGAAGACCCTCAGCAAGTCCTCTGTGACGTAGCAAGGTTACAAGTCTGTTTGTCTCTAACGTGCGTAGTTTGTAGATTTTTATAGAAATCATAGATGAGCGACACTTCAGGAACAGCCATCATTATGGTGCTTAAAGACGCTTTTAACACCCAGTGCTGTACAACTGGAGAGGGTTGTCATGGCAACTCATGATGTGGAAGTGGTCATTTGTAGGTTGTAATAATGTCATTTCGCACCTCATGATGTTCAATGTGCGAAAAAATGAGTTCAGCTCATGAAAAACTACTTTTAATAAAACACTAATTTTACACGCCGAGTATCTGCTGGTTCTGTTCTACTGTAGTGAACCTTTAAACATCTGAAGATTTGGGACTGAAATTGCAGCACAGCAAAAATAGCAGACATTAGCGAGCGGCTTAGCAAACGGCTAGTCACTGCACAATAGTGACTCGGGTTTTAACCAAGAGTTAAGACTTGTGTGTGATCTAACCTGATCAACATGGCTATAAACTCCTTTAAAGGTAGAGACAGGTGGGTTTCGCTCTGTACACTGTGACCAGTGATGGTTTGTGATCACTCTGTGGGCATCAAACAAGGAAGGATGTGCTAGCTGTAAAGACTATAACATGTATATCTCATAGCAGCACAAGTTGAGTTAAAAAAAAACATCTTTAGAGTGATGCAGTTCGTGATGTTGCACAGACGGGGCCTCCGCAGATGATGCGAGCAGTCTGTGTGAGGGTCTGTAGGGAGAGATGCATGCTGGGTGGTGAATCACGCTGGTGTGGTGTAGGGTGCGTATCAACCGGCCGTCTGGAGTCGGACCTGCTTCACATTCTGCTTCAAAAACAACCATGTCATCAAAACATCTCCTCTTTATCAGAACCTTTAGAAAATGTACTTTCTTACCATTATTTATAGTACTGTATGTCTATGTTTTATCACATTACATTTCCAAATCCAGTCCAAGCACAGAGCTAGCGGACGGAGACGAAATGTCTGGAATTAAACACTCCTACTGGAGCCAAGTTGATTATTTTCCATTAACAGAACGTCCCCCAAGCGTTTTATCCCATTACACATTATAACTCTCCCATAAATATAAAATAAACGACTCCTTGCATAAAAATCTGTAATCTTTTTTAGCGTGGAGCCACTTAGCTGTGAATTAGCTGTTACCATGGAAACGTTAAGTATTTTACTACTAACCTTCCTACATCTAAGCCTTGTGCAGCATGTCACTTTCCGTCAGTGAATATACTCACTCACTCACTCTCATTTTCTACCGCTTATCCGAACTACCTCGGGTCACGGGGAGCCTGTGCCTATCTCAGGCGTCATCGGGCATCAAGGCAGGATACACCCTGGACGGAGTGCCAACCCATCGCAGGGCACACACACACACACACTCATTCACTCACACAATCACACACTACGGACAATTTTCCAGAGATGCCAATCAACCTACCATGCATGTCTTTGGACCGGGGGAGGAAACCGGAGTACCCAGAGGAAACCCCTGAGGCACGGGGAGAACATGCAAACTCCACACACACAAGGTGGAGGCGGGAATCGAACCCCCAACCCTGGAGGTGTGAGGCGAACGTGATAACCACTAAGCCACCGTGACCCCTTCAGTGAATATAAATCAAATTAAATATAGTTTCACTAACTAAATGTTGCACGTTACCATAGTAACGACTCACTCGGACTTACAGGTCTGAGATGTTTTCTGTTTCTATGTCTGATTTTCCTTTTTTTTTTTTTAAAGCTCACCTTCGATCCTTCCAATTCTTTCTTTTTGTATGCTCCATTTATTTAACATTTTTTCGATTTATTATAAAATTTACTCCATTTATTGTTTTAATGCGCTTTTACCTAGATGTGAGCGTTGCCATAGAAACACGACGTAGAACATTGAAGTCCAACATGAACTGAAGATCTGGGAGGATTACTAAGAACAACTTTATATAGTTGAGACTTTTGGCATGAGTAACAGCAGCTCTGCACAGTAATAGCAGTAGGTTTTTTTTTATTACAGGAATAACACTATATCTATAGTTCGGTCCCGCCGGCGCTCTCGTCTGAACCCCGCTGTGCCTCTGCAGAGGATTTCTGCTCTGTATTTGTTATTCTCATCTCTAACTGACTTCTCATTAAAAGCTGTACAAGTAAATCACAGATAATTACTGATAAGAGACGTATTTATTTGCATGCACACTGTTTTTCTGACTCATGGTGTCACACTGATAAAAACACAAAAACGTCAACATTAATGTTATAAACGTTTATTCCAGTTGGACTCCAATCATCTTCTTCTTCATTAATTCCTCTATTTTTCAGTTTTCTAAAATGAATTCAGCTCAAGTTGATCAGCGTAAAGCTTCATGAAGATTTTTTTTTCGTTCTCATTTTACTTGTACTTCTTTATTTCCCTTTGTTTATCTCTTCTCTCTTTTGCTTGTATGTGTCAATATATCAGTCAAGTTTTTGTGCTTTTACCCTCCAAATATCCTGAAATCAGACAAAGTGGCATAAACCTGACATAACCCTGTCATAAACCTGACATAACCCTGACATAAACCTGTCATAAACCTGACATAACTTTGTCATAAACCTGACATAACCCTGTTATAACCCTGTCATAAACCTGACATAACCCAGTTATAACCCTGTCATAAACCTGACATAACCCTGACATAAACCTGTCATAAACCTGACATAACCCTGTTATAACCCTGTCATAAACTGAAATAACCAGACATAACTCTGTCATAAACCTGACATAAACCAGTCATATCCCTGTTATAAACCTGATATAATCCTGTCATAAACCCTTACATAAACCAGACATAACCATGTCATAAACCTGACATATACCAGACATAACCCCGTCATAACCCTGTCATAAACCTGACATGAACTTGACATAAACAATTCATAATCCTGACATACCACTTTCATAACCAGACATAACCCTGTTATAACTCTGTCATAATCCTGTCATAAATGAGACATAAACCTGATATGACCTTCACATACCCTGTGATCTGTTGCTGAGACTGTGTATATCTATATCTCAGCTGTACGGCAGTGTCATGCTTGTTGTTATAATGTTTACCAACCTGCTCATTTTAATAAATTCAATATTAACAATGTAATAATCCTTCCTTCCTTCCGTCCTTCCTTTTACTTAAGCTAGAGATTGCACTGCGATTCGTGTGTGTATCATTATCGTCATCATCACCTTCCTCCTTCTCATCCTCCTCCTCTTCCTCAGCCCCACCTGTGTGTTGTAACGGCGTAATCATGCTCTGAGCGCATGTCCTTTATGTTCCGTTGTCTCTTTAGAAAATCACTTCCCATGTAATTCAGATCCTGTCCTTGTTATGGTTCAGCGTTCAGCGTTAACCTGTTGGTTGTTTTATCTTCTTCAGTCTCATGATAATGGCTTTACCCACAATTTCTATCCCTAAACTGTGTTTTGGACGATTCCCAATAAAAAGTCGAGGCTCCTACATCCTGGCTCCTCGGTCTCGGCTCCTCCGCTAGCTTGCCTTTGTGTGCTTTTCCATCAACATCTGCACCATATTCTGTACTAATGATAATGCTGCTACTTTTCACAGCTTTGTGACGGCATAATTATGACAGTGAAAGTGCAATTACGGCTGCA
This sequence comes from Tachysurus vachellii, assembly GCF_030014155.1. NCBI lineage: Eukaryota > Metazoa > Chordata > Actinopteri > Siluriformes > Bagridae > Tachysurus > Tachysurus vachellii. The sequence goes on from NC_083469.1 coordinate 26,866,204, forward strand.
TTTAGGTGTTTGTCTTCTGGCTGATCGCAGGAGAACGGCCCCAGCGCCAAACGAGCTGGAAAACACTTGGCGCTCGGTGCGTGGTGGACGAGATAAGCAGCTTATCTGTTCCTGCAGGTGCTCAGCCTCTACGCTTCAATCAGAATTCTACGAGGAATCCATTGACTTTTGATCTCTTGGCTCAAATGTGTGTAGAAAATTAGTGAGAGGTTTTTTTCAGCTCTGTAAACTTTGTTGGTTGCAGAATCCAGATAGATGTGTTTATAAATCTTCTTTAAAAGATTCAGATTGTTTTATTTTGTCCTTCAAGATCATTTACAGATTTGATTGTGTGCTTTTTATCAACCTGCTTAATTACATTCTTTCTTCTCTGTTCTTTTTATTCTTTTTTCATTTCTTTCTTTCTTTCTGTCTGTCTGTCTTTCTTTCTTTCTTTCTTTCTTTCTTTCTTTCTTTCTTTCTTTCTTTCTTTCTTTTTGTCTGTCTTTCTTTTGAACTTTTAGATAGATATTGATTTCTTCCTTTGCTTTCTGCTTTTTCTTTCTTTTTTTTTCTTTCTTTCTTCAGAACTCTTCATCTTGTCCCTCTTCAGGTTCCTCAGGTTCTTTGTCGAAACCTGTAAACAGGTTCAGAAAAAGTTGAAGGTATAAAACCATAAAAAAATTACATTGAGTTAAAGTCTGATCAACTGTGAAATTCTCTCTCTACTTCTTTAAAGTTTTTCCAGCTGAACGTAGTGATAGAAGAAATCCTCTCCTGTAAGGTCTTGCTTTTATCAGGCCCAAAACCCGAGTGCAATTTAGGTCTAATTTTTAGAAGAGGGATTGCTTGGAGTGCAGTGGAGCGAGGCGGTTCGGCAGCGAGGAGGTGAGGCAGCGAGGCGGTCCGTCCTTACACTCGCACCGCGTAGCTTCCAAAGCTGATTAAATAATTAACAGTTGGAGAAGGAGTGTGTCCAGAGCCAGGGAGCCTCACAAACCTCCAGCGAACACAATAACACTGATAAAGATGTCTTTAATTACAGTCTGGAAAATTTCATCCAGCTGCATGAATGGTTTTTAATGAATTTACGCCATTGTGCTGTGTGAAAAAGTGTTAAAGCCTTGAGTTTGAACCACACCAGCAGGAGAAGCTGTGAGTGCAACCTGAATAAAGAAAAAATATAATCCTCAACACAGGCAGTCTTCCATTTCTAACCATTGACATGACTGTAGCTGGTTATAAAAAGTTCTTTAAACGTTGAAACTGCCGATAGTGAAGAAAAGAGGAAAGAAGCTCTCTCGTTTTCTCTCTCCCTCTGTCTCTCTCTCTCTCTTTCTCTCTCTCTCACTCTCTTTCTCTCTGTCTCACACACACACACACACACACACACACACACACACAAATCAGAAATCAGACATCAGTTGAACTCACAGAGACATCTTTTTTTCTTTTTTCTTTCTTTTTTCTTTCTTTCTTTCTTTCTTTCTTTCTTTTTTCTTTCTCTCATACTTCTTGTTTTCCATCATGTCCCTTATATAGAATCCTGTAGAGTCTTTCCCCTTTCACAAGAGGTTTCATGAAGAAAGCCGTTATTGAAGAAAACAGGAAAGAAGCTCTCTCTCTCTCTCTCTCTCTCTCTCTCTCTCTCTCTCTTTCTTACTCTCTCTCTCTCTTTCTCTCTCTCTCTCACACTCTCTCTCTCTCTCTTTCTCTCTCTCTCTCTCTCTCTCTCTCTCTCTCTCTCTCTCTCTTACTCTGGCACATTCATTTCAATAGCCAGAAGAGTTCTTTCCGTTATTATTTCTTTTTTTTTTCAGCACTCTGAGGAAAATGCCAAGTCTCTCAGAGGATTCATCTCTACAGACGGCGTTCATTCAGGAGCTGATGGAGTGTGTCACTCATCCCCATAAGCATGGCAGAAAGGTTAGTGTCCCTGCCTCCTCCTGCCTCCTTCACACATTTTCCATCTATTTCTGTCCGTTCTTTTTCGGCCACTGGATCGTAGTGCATTAAGTTAATGGGCCTCTCCGTCAGACCCCTCGCCTTCACGCGCCAATAAGTATAGAGTGAGCGAAAACGTGACAGATCGGTCTCCTGCTCATCACTCTCCAGGTTTAATAAGCAAATCGTGAGTTCATACTGTGTTCAACACGCTTTCAATCACAAACACCTAATGATAATCAATCGTACACAGAGCCTCCACTCTGAAGCATCAAATATGTTTGAACGAAATATTTCTGATGTTTTAGTGATTCTAGAGCAGACGCTGCTGCTGTATTTTCATTATTCCTGATACGTTTGCGGTTGTGCGTCACGCTGACGTCCTGCTAGCGCAGTCACAGTGGTGTTGATTAGGTTTCTAAACAGGTTCTGAACAGGTTTCTCTGTTAATCGCTCACTATTTTCAGGCACCCACTTGTTAATGAGAAATCCAGCATAGGCGCAGCAAATGCTGGCTAGTTAGCGACTAGTGAGATGGCGACGACTGTGAAGTTGATGGCGTTTGTGTGATGGTGTTAGTGTGTGTTTGAGGAGGTGCTAGAGCTAAACAGACAAAAAAACTAAAGTGACGCCGCATTTTTCTCTTTAATTAGAGATTCATTTAGAAAGGTGGGCTGCATCCTACTGCACTTCTATCAGCACGGCATTGTGGGTAATCCAAAACTATGATTAGAAAAGCATTCACCGTGATTAAGCTAGTTATAACAATGAATATGCAGTTAATCAAAGTGGTTTCTTTCAATCAATCAGTTTCTTTCTTAATTACCGTGTCTAAAAAAAAAGGCAAATATTTCCTCTGATAAACAGCAGCATCAGCAGCAGTTCATTGCCATAGCTTGGTGCCTGCAAGCATCAGCAGCTCATCAAGGGTGTAAGTGATCATTAAAACAAGCGCATCAATAAATCTCAGATGACTCAAATAATATAAATGTTTCATCCTCCACCTTGTAAAAGAATAAAAGCACCGTGAGGTGATATTGATATGCAGATAAATAAATAAGGAACGGAATGATCTTAGAGCAAGACGGATGAGTGAACGCCTCTGAGCTGCGAATTAACTTAAAATAGAAAAATCATTATTTTTCTCAAGCCAGGAGTCTTTCACATCAGAACAATCCTGCTTTGCATGTGAATTTACTGTAGGACACATTCATTTTCCTCCCTTTCTCTCTATCTCTCGCTTTCTCACACACACACACACACACACACACCTTAACAATCATCAGCCCACTGACGCATCCGTCACAGAGACGCCGTTCTCGGACGTCCTGAACCGCAGAGCGGGACGTCAGACGATGACAGCGCAGAACACGAGCTCGCCCGGACACTCAATTTGGAAAACCTTCTAAAAATAGGCAGCATTTCATTATAGATATTCCCAAACTGACGTTGAGGTAACACCGCGCACTCTGATGGGTCCCAGAAGCCTTTCACACTGCTGCAGTGCCATGGAGACACAGTATGTCACAAAGAATCTTCCGGAAAAGTTCTAGTTAATGAGGAAGAGTTAATTGAAAAAAAAAAGCAGAAATAAAACTATGACATTATCATCCTGAAAGGAAATCAATAGAAATTCTCTTTGTACATTTTGTGAAAACTGATACGCAGCTCTGACACTGGAGACTCCTTGCGTTGTATGTTAAAGAAACATTTTAATCATCTTACAGAAAACATCAACGTATCGACGATTACACACAAAGGTGTACGTGAAGCGTCCGCTGTACGAGTACTTACGAATGAGCCGTTGCTATAGAAACCGTATCAGAACAGTTGCCACCGTTATTCTAAAGTAAATCAATTTTCTAGATAATTTAGCAAAAACAAAATTTAAAAAATGCTGTTCCTCCAAGTGTGTAAAAAGAAAATCTTTACAAGCCTTCATCGTTTCTGTACCTGAACCAAGACGCTAATTTATTACAGGAAATTAATATCCATGCGAGTTAAAAAAAAAAATTATCACTCAAATTATCACCAAAACCACAAACCCCAGTGAAATGGAACAGTGTACTCAACATTCCTGCCGTTAGGTGAGCGAAGAGCGATTAAACGTGAAGAGACGTGTCAAGTTGAAGACATCCTGCCTTAACAACATTCATCCACTCCACATTAAAGGCTTCAATGCCCTGAAAGGTTTTTCATCACAGGAAGGTGACGTGTGTGAGATCATAGAATGCACAAATAAATGTTATCGCACAAAAAAAGCATCACTTATTGCACTTCGTCCTCAGCTGTGTGTCGACTCTGTTCCGGAATCTGTAACGGTCTCGGAATCAAACAGTCTCGTACAAACAGTTTTACACATCAGAGCTTTAATACGTGATTATGATTAAGAAAGGACATTATTCATAATAACACATTATAATCACACCCTCCAGTGTCACCCAAATGAGGATGAGGTTCACTTTTGTGTCTGGTTCCTCTCAAGGTTTCTTCCTCTGCTATCTAAAGGGAGTTTTTCCTCACCACAGTCGCCTCAGTCACCTCAGACTTGTTCATTAGGGATAAATACAAACACATTTAAATAGAAGTCTAATACTAATCTGATATAATTTTCTGCTATATTTCTTATGCTGTGTAAAGCTGCTTTGAGGAAATGTCTATTATTAAAAGCGCTTTACAAATAAAACTGAATTGAAATAAAAAAGTAAAAACATTAATCAAAGCTAACTGTGCTAACATGAGTTGTCAAGAAAGCAGTAAAAAAAAGAGAAAGCCAAAATTGTACTTATCAGTAGTAAACTTAATGAAATTTTAAAAAGTTTACATTTAAAAACTCTGCAATATTGTTTGGTTATTCTCGTGTTAGCTAGCAGGCTAACAATATTATTAGCATGAGGAATATGAGGTCACAATCATGTCATAACCAGTGTGCATACAGTACACACAAACACACACAAATAATGTCTGCTTGAACACTAATCTTCAACCTTAGATAAAAGAAACCATGTTAACATTTGATGATTGATTTTAGAACCTGTGCTAAATATAGAGGATTTGCAGCGGCTGCTCTGAGGTACCTCTGTGGCCGTGACGGAGACAGTCCTGTCTCTGAGGTGAGGACGGAGAGGACAGGAGCTAATGGGGGTCAGACACATTTCTGCTATCACGTGGGACTAAAACACTGATGTTATGATTATGAAAATGGCCTTGAAGCAGCTCTTAGTTTATATCTTCTCTTTCAAGGACAGCTTGTTAAGCTAATTCAGCACTTTCTGAGCGAGTTCTGAATAAGCCGAGTTTAGTGAGTGCAATCAAAAAGTATATTTCTGAAACTTAGCACATTATAAACAGATATAATGGAATTTATGAAGCTAGAATTCTAGATTATGTAAATATTTACCTCATCGTATGGACCTCTAACACAAAGATTAGAAACATTCCTGGTTTATATTCATTAGTTCATATTAGCTAGCTGGCTAATATCAGGAGTTATTCATTCTGTATAGCTGGTTAATGTTAACAGGGGTAATATCCTGTCAGGTTAGGTTCAGATAGCTAGTTAAAACACTTAGATCATATTAGAATGCTGGCTAACATAAAGATTGAACATAAACATTCATTATTTGTCAGATTATATTATGTTAACTAGGTGGATAATGTAAGCAGTTAGCTCAGTTTAGCTATCTGGGTAACATTAGCTGTGAACATTTTCCTGTCAGGTGATGTAAGCTAGCTGGCTAAACAAGAACTTCAAGATCATATACTTTTCTAATAATGATTGGTAGGTTCTCACAGAAATTGTTTCATGCTAGTTTATGAGTTTGATAATATACATAATTAGCTTTGTAGCTAGATTTGAATCTTGAATCTTTGACAAAACTCCTCACAGGAATCCTGTCCGGTTAGTTTATGTTATTGAGCTGGCTAACAGAAGCACTAAAATAGTCTTCTTTCCTTCTGTCTTTCTTTTTGGATCAAAAATAAACCTACTCACACAAACACAAACACAAACACACACACACACACACACACACACACACACACCAGGATATGTTCACCGTGAGGTCATGGTGTCATTGTGCAACAATGAATTCACGTTTGTAATTAAGATTTTAATCTTTTCTTATCAGGAAACAGTCTAATAATCATGAATACAATTTCAGAAGACTTCACCTGAGCCAGTTTCCGGGGAAAATATCTGAACAATGTTGCATCATTTGTAAAAACCCCAACTGTAATGGTGTGGTAGGAACAAGGGAGTGAGGAAACATCCTCCAACTTCCCACTCATCTTTTCACTCACTCACATCTGTCTCGGATTCAGAAAAACATACCTCATACAGAGCGAGAGGGTAAAAATGGAAGCTCAAATACTAAACAGCTGAGTGTCCATCTGCCTGTTTCTGACCCCCCCAAACACACACACACACACATAGTACACACAGTACACACACACAGAACCCATACACAGAACACACTCTGGTAAAAAAAAAATAGTTATTAAACAGAGGAACAGTAAAAATATTGTTCTTCTAGTCCTCATCCCCATCCTTATACTACCTCACTCAGCCTTCATCTCAGCAGTGCAGTGCAAAAGTTTGTACACCCCAGGATGCACAACAAAATATGGGCAAATATTGTGTCTGCTTCTTATAGTGAAAGAAAAAGAAGAATCAAAATCAGTTCAATGTCTGTATCTGATCACTGCATGTCTTTCTTCCTTCCTTCCTTTCTTTCTTTCTTTCTTTCTTTCTTTCTTTCTGTCTTTCTTCCTTTCTTTCTCTTTCAGAATGTTGTGGCTCAAACTATTTTTAAAATCGAATGCCTGTATTTTTTTCATCCTTCTTTTTGGTGACTGTTTCAGAGACACGGTGAAGGAGAAGATCCATGCTAAGAAAATCGAGGACGCTATTTACTCCTTCACTTAACTACATCAGTGGCTGTTGTGTTTTTTTATGGATGGATGGATGGATGGATTGAGGAAGGGAGGGGGGAGTTTTCAGTGTTGGTGCACAGAGAGGGGTGTGTCTTTATAAAGACAGCCGAGCAACAGCGTCCTCTCACAGCTGAACAGGAGCTGATAACAGGAGACTACTGAGGGTTTATCATTTCACACGTCTTCTCAGGACAGGTACACGTCTGCACTTAGCACAGGTACGTCCACACCTCCTTCACCTCCGCATCTATTCCTCTTGTCTATTACTTATCATATTTCTTATTTTTAAATATATTATATAAATGTAATAAATTTCTTTTGTAGGGTTTCAGCAAACATGCCTCAGATCTTTTCTTTCCACAATTTGTTCCACATTGGTTATTATTTCATCGACTGATTCGTACTGAGATCGGTGCAGATACTCTGAGCGTTCGCTCGCTATCGTCATTTCAAACCCCGGGGCACTTAAAGCTTAAAGGCATCTTTTCTGTGAAGGTTTCACTTAGGACTCTGCTTTTTATTCACATGATACTTATAAGTAATTACACACGTGTGCCTTCTCACTCCGATTTTCCCTCCTTTCTTCTGCGTCCATGATTTTCTTTCTGCGGTTTCTGATATCTGTCTAAATTTCCGACGAAGGGTCACAAACGTGAAAAATAACAAAATTACTTAATTAATTAATTGCTTAATCAAAAATCTAACATTCATCGAATATAAACAGAATTTTGCATTTTCAGAATTTTTTGCCTTTAAGGGTATACAAACTTTTGCACTTTTCAAATTATTCTGCATAGTATTTAAACATTTTTTAAATGTTTCCTTTCAAAATATAACAACGATTCATTATTGTTTAGCGTATGGAAGCAGTTATATTTCTTCAATTGAGCGCAAACGTTTGTACACCCCGAGGATATGAGGTAACTCATCTGAGCTGCACCCGAATCATCTCAGCTTCACATTTGTTCCTCTTTTTTGTGGATTGCATTTTCCTTCCCACATTTTTTCATTCAAAACTCACGGGGGATTCAACCGTTTTCTGATTTTCTTTCTTTCGTTCTTTTTTTCTTTCTTTCTTTCTTTCTTTGTTTTTTTCTTTCTTTCTACTCTTCCTTTGTTTGTTTATTTACTAGTTTGTTTATATGTTTATGCATTTGTTTGTTTATTCTGCTTCTTTTTTTGCTTTACTTTGTTTGTTTGCTTGTTTGTTTATTCTGCCTCTCCTTTGCTTGATTGTTTACTTCTCGCTCTCTCCCTCTCTCTCGCTCTCTCTCTCTCTCTCTCTCTCTCTCTCTCTCGCTCTCTTTCTTCAGTTCTCACATTCACAACCTTTTCTTCATTCAGAATTCATGGGCAATTTGGCTGTAGGTGAAAATTCCCACCAAAGCCGATTCTTTCATTTGGAAGATAAACAGTGTTATAAATGCTCACAGTGAAACCCGACTCTGTCAAGGTTCTCTTCAGATTCTGTTCATAAGAGCAGAAACGTATCAAGCACAATTTTTACTTTGCAAGTCACGTCAGCATGCGTCACAACATGTGACCTTTGATGACACAGGACCACACAGTGAGGTGATGATGATGATGGTGATGATGATGATGATGATGATGATGATGATGATGATGATGATGTTGATGATGATGATGATGATGAAGAATCAACCCGGACAATCAGACCTATGACTCTATGACTATTGTCCCTTTCTAGCCCTCATCTCTCAGAACATGTAAAACTCATTATGCTTCTGAAAGACCTACAGTGATTTTGGTGGCTTCATCGATCGCATGCTTTCAGCATGTTTTCAACCGACTCTGTTGATTATCTTAAATCAAGTCCTGCAACATCCTGGACAATAACCTCCTCTAATTACTCTTTCACTTTCCTTAGAATCATTTCTGCAACCATGCGTGAGTAGGAGAGATGGAAGCGGCACGTCATGCAATATATATTACGTACTTCTTCCTAAAAATGACCTTCATCTTCATCTGATCAGGGAATTTTAACTAAAAATAACCAATGTACATTTAATACCTCTTACCCAATAAAGCTGCCTAGGAACATCGCTACACAGTTAGCATCATTAACAATTCTTACAATCTACACTAGTACATAAATATGCAAATCAGGAAGAAAATAATTGTCCTCCCTGTTTATCTTACACAGCTAAACAGCCAGCTTTTATAAATTAGCTTATATATTTAATGATGTCACATCTAAGAAATATCTAAATTTAACATTACAACTTCCATTTACTTCATCGCTAATATTAGCTATGCTACCTAACTAGCTAACTTAGCACTCAGCTTGCGTGGCTAGATGTGTTACATCCTCTGTCAAAGTCGAATTTAAAACGAATCATGGTGAATTTACTAGCTAAGCTAACTTAGCATTAACAACTTTGGTCTAAACATTAATCTGTATTTTTAGAAACAAACGTTGTTAGCATGTGTTTTGGTGAGCTACAGGCATTTATATACAGTATTTACTCAAGATTGTAAGTTCTGAAGGTGTGTGAATCACTGTGTTTTAGACTCGGGTTTGCTAGCAAGTTAGCATTATGCTAAATATTATTTTGTGCATATGTGGTATTTTGGCATACAAGGTAACGTTGTAAATAATATATTATTAAAAATTGAGTAATGATGATGATTTGGGGGAGGGGGGTAATAAACTAATAAACGCTTCCTCGGTTAGCATCAGAATAGTAATCATGTTTCACTGTTGCACTCGTTAGGAAGCAATAGCGATTATATTGAGTGAACTAGTAGCCAAGGTGTCTGGGAAACTGAGTATGCTAACTGTCATATTGTACAATATAAACCAATAGGTTTGCTAGTAAGTTAACCATCATGTTAGCGGTTTTACCCACACTGTTGATTTGTTCAGCTGAAAGATCTGGTGGGGTTCAGAGGATCTTCTCTCTCTCTCTCTCTCTCTCTCTCTCTCTATTCTCTATTCTTTTTACTTTAACCGCATGACACAGCGTTTAATCTCAAAGCTGTTGTTCTGGTGTTTCTACTTAAATGAGAGGAATTCTGAAATACGAGATGGATAAAGTATTTTCAAGAACAAGTCCAGACATCAGTTAGTCATAGTTTTGCTCTGAGATGCTGTTTCATCTCAAAGACCTCAAGACAGTAAATCTGCTCCTTTGTAGATGCTCATACGATTCATGACTCCTGTACATCCAGCAATGTACTGCATTGTTCTTGTTTTTTTTTAACTGCGCTTGACCTCAAACTCTTCACAAAAAGGTGTGTTTTCTGAAGCAAACAGAAAACCTGTCAACACGCTGATCTATTATCAGTCCTATTTTTTCTTCTTTTATCTTTTAGATGTTCTTGTCCTCTCTTTCGCTTTCTCTCTCTCGCTCTCTCTGAAGCGGTGACTTTGCACCGCGCTGCAGCGGTGAATCCCGAGCCTCCGTTTCGCTGGAGCCTCATTACACCACCAGCTAAATACAAGCTTCAATTAGAGACGATGATGAGTTTTTGCTAATGAAGTGCTCACCAGATGCGGAGTTTGTCATACTCACAAGCACGCGCTAACATTTCTCTCTGATCGTAATCTAAGGTTAATGGTTTTAATCTGATCAGACATTCAGTGGGTTTTTTGTTTCAGTGAAACTTGGTCCAATGATGCTAATTAGACTGCAGATGTCAAACGATGCTCTAACCGGTCCCTGGGGCGCTGTTTTCTTTTGCATTTCCTTTTTAATTCAGTCATATTAATTAGAATGACGGAAGAAATTCTCTCTCTCTCTCTCTCTCTCTCTCTCTCTCTCTCTCTCTCTCTCATGATGTATCCAGCAACACTTCACTACAATCGGTGTATAATGATGAAGACGCCGTTCTGGACTCTCCTGCTGATGGGGCTGTTTGTCCCCGGACATGGTGACTGTCAGAAAGACTGTGTCTCCTGCAGCCAAATCCTTCCCAAAGACCACAGCTTTGACACACTGGTGAGAAAAAATGTTATCATTTATTACAAAAAAATAAATGTGTATTTAAGGTGCGT
>NC_083469.1:26887079-26909579 GCF_030014155.1 Tachysurus vachellii
CTGTTCTGATCTGTCACTCAGGACAAGGTGCTCAGGTCACGTGACCCACCTGGTACGAGTGTTCGGAATGGACCTGCCAGAAGCTGCTGGGGGCCGACTGGCTGAGCGGACCGGGCTGCACAGGCTCCGGCGTCGGCGGAGACGATCCCCGGTGGCTCGGACTGGAAGGTGAGCCGCAGCCGATCGGTACCGCGGTCTGCTCCGCGTCCTGGTAGATCTCCGTGTAGTAGAAATCTTCTTCTCTTTGGCAGCGCTCCTGTTCGCTGTGTCTGCTAGTGAAGACGAGTACACAGCACGGTGAGTGGAGAGGAAGCTCCACATGTCACACTGCCCCGAACTCAGCAAAGTTCTGGAACTTGTTGGTATGATCTTGTTAAAATGATCTTGTCAAAAAAAATTAAGATGTTGTAACACGTTTTTTTACTGAAGTTCTGGAACTTTCTGAGGAAGTAAAGAGGTACAGGAGTACTTTTATTTTTCAGGTGTTTCTACCGAAGTTCTGAACTTTTTCTTTCTTGTAGTTTAAATAAAGATTTCGTGCAAATGCTTAAAGAACACTTAAAGAACTGAGGAACATTTGAAGAACTTTTCTCTTGCAGTTTTGAGTGTCCTATATAACGCAGACCACTGACCAATCAGAAAGACCTGATTCCTGGTACCTACATATCTCTGAAACTAAGAACCGGTAACTAAAATGGTTCCCAGAACCTTGCGAGTTCCTCAAAGGTTTCTGAAAAGGTTCCTGTTGTGAAAACGGTCTGTGGTGCACTCGCTGACTTACCCCAGGTGAAGAGTACGAACGTGGCGCTTCATGCCTACGATAGTGGTGAGGATTTTGCCACAGTTTGGCCACAGGCACCTGTACGCCATCTTCACTGAGTTCTGAATGGAATAAAGCAGAGAGGAATACAATTTAATTCCACCGCAACATGTTTATAAATCCCTGCAAGACCAGAAGAAAGGATTTTACCTTGCGCTTCCTTGGGGCAGGTTCATCAAACAACATCTGATCCATCTCCATGTCCAGGCCGTCGTCGACAGGAGGGGTTCGGTCCGCCTCTGCGTCGGGTGGAGAAGCTGCAGGACTGTTGTTTCCATGGTCACAGCTCCAGTAACCACCATCAGACATTTCACTAGCAGCGCTATCTGTCCCGTTGGAAGCTGTGGATGTCAAAATTAAGCGTTTTTTTTTTTTTTTTTTTTTTTAAACAAAGTTTTACGCGATGAACAAAGTCACACTAAGACTGTAGAAGTCTGCTAACCTGGAGTTGCCTCTCCATGAACAGGGCTTTGGATCATTGGGCTGCAGGACAGACTGGTCAGCACCATAGCAGCCATGATTTCATCCATGTCCGCGCTCTCTACACTTCTGAACAGAAGATCAAAGAAGATTAGGAACCATACTGAGAAGATCAAACAGAAACCGATGCTGAAATCGGAACCCAACCTTTTTGGCACGTCGATTGATGACGACACGGAGTGAGCGCCACCGCCCGCTGGGCTCAACCACACGTCCTCCAGTTTGCGGTGCACGCTCTGATTGAGCTGCTGTAAGAATATAGACACCTCGTTGTCCACATGGTTGTGCTGTTCCACGACGCCAGGACGCTCCTGTCCACCACAATGCACAAACACCTGAGACGCGTGACAAAAAATTATCAGATGAAAATCAACCTGAAAGCCAGTCGTACGTTCCAGACTTCATTATCCTTTCTCCTGCTTACCCGCTGTCCTGGGTACAGTTTGACCTTGTGGACACCGTGGACACCGTGGACTCCTGCGCCGGTCCCAGGAGCTCCGTCCGTGTCTCCGTGTCCCCCTACTTCTGCGAGACTTTCTGGTGAAGAGTTGCACACCAAGGCTCCCAGAGGAGAACGCTTCCCTAACCTGGTCCTTGGTAGCACCGTCGCCGTTAGCACCTTCTCCATCGTTAATCCAGCAGGAGATCAACTGCACCAAGAGAAAAGCTGCAAAAGAGGAAACAGAAAGAGAAACATTTCCTGAGGTTGTTTTTACACATGCAAATCACAGGTTTAAATACATTATCGTTTCCATAGTAACGAGGACCGCGAGGGAGCGGAAGGAGTCTCCAGAATCAGAGCTTTGTTCCAGTCAGAGGAACAAAGTCTTCCCACTTTATCAGGACAGAGGAGTTTACACGCACGTCTTGGCGGTTTCTCACTAACATGACACGAACGAGCGTTTATAGCTGCTGTAATGTACGTGATTAAAAGACCCGAGCGTCTTCATAAACACTCTACAAACTATAAATGGATAGAAAGTAAATAGAGGATGAAGAAAATGCTCCAAGGAAATCATCGACTTCCAACAGGTGCTCAGTAACTCCTCTTCATCACTCCAGCACATTTACTCCGATGGAATCGAACGCCTTTGCTCTGAACTGCGGCAGGTGACAAGACTCGATTAGGTAATAAGGGTGTTAGAGATACTACGATATAAAACAGAACACAAGGTGATGATTAAAGTCTAAGTGAACACTAAACCCCACTCTGATTACAGCCTGCAGCAGCCAGCAATCAGACGCATGGCCACTCAAACACCACCACATGGTATGATGCAAAACCCTGAAAGACCAGGTGTCACATTGTGACTCATCAATCCATCAAACGGAAACCAGTCATAACCTGACGGTGACATCATGATCCCATGACTGCCGGTCCAGCACGTTTCACACAGCGCTCGCAGTTAAACCGGGGGTCTGTGTTAAAGGTCACAGCCCCCCCCCCTTTTGTTCGGACATTCTCTCGATCGTTAAGTTGGATGAGAGAAGATCAAAGTGGGCTGCGACAGGATGACACACGTCTACTTTAATTCCTGTGGTTCTGGTTACGGTTACAGTCATTATAAGCGAAATAATGACAGCGATAATCAGGAAGGCAAAGCCGTTACGGTGATAAAGCGTAACGCCAAGATTCACAAAGCGATCCTCAAAGAACTTTCAGTGGCTTCCAAAAGTACATTCAGCATTTCTCCTGTTGCAGCAGAATCAGATCGTGTCACCGCTCTATAAACTCCCCCCAGTCTGATTGTAATAAATACGACTGCTACAAATGTCTCAGCAACAACACCGCTGATTAATATGGAAACAAACACTGCAAGTCACGTGACCCACTGTAACAATAATGTACACGTTTCATACACTTTGAATCAAACAGATAAGAACCTGAGGTGTGTGTGTGTGTGTGTGTGTGTGTGTGTGGCATTTATGTCCAGCTGCATTACATCCATCACCCACAGAAAATGCAGAAAGTGCACTGCAACGGGTTCTAGTTAAGGTTCTAGAGCCTGAAAGATGAGAGCAAGGCAAACAAACCCCTGACGTCATCGATATGTATGGATGACGTCACAGCAATGCAGCAGCCTATAGATAGGTTCAGCTCATACCCACCTTGTCTATTAGCAGTGGATCTTCTGCCTCTAGTTACTGCAGTAAAAGTGTAATAAAGATCCGTCTATTACACGCAACTTCTTCGACGTGTAACACACGCGCGAGCTGATGTTTGTTTTCTTTTTACTTTCACAAAATCTTTGTTTAAACTTCTCACACGAATTACACGTGTTTGTTTTTCCTTAAAGGAATGTCCCTGAAGCCAACCCGCACACACACTAACTCTTTTTCTCTCTCTCACATACACACACCCTCACTCACTCTCTCTCTGACACACACTCACCCACCCTCCCTCACTCACTCTCTCTCTCTCTCTCTCAGACACACACACTAACTCTCTCTCGCGCGCGCGCACACACACACTGTTTCTCTCTCTCTCTCATACACACACTAACTGTCTCTCTCTCACAAACACACACACTCACTCTCTCTCTCTCTCTCTCTCTCTCTCTCAGACACACACACACACACTAACTCTCTCTCTCGCGCGCGCGCGCACACACACACTAACTGTTTCTCTCTCTCTCACAAACACACACTCTCTCTCACACACACCCACTGTTTTTCTCTCTCACACACATGCACACACACACCCACTAACTGTCTCTCTCTCTCTCTCTCACACACACACACACTCACTCAATCTCTCACACACATGCACACACACACTAAATCTCTCTCTCTCACACACACACAAACTCTCTCTTTACTTTCACTCAGTCGAATAAAACAAAACACAGACAAAAAGCGCAGCTTTATAAACAAATCCGCACCCAATGCGCTCACACGCGCCACCAAACACGTATTCACGTATATGCTGAGCCTATAACCTTGTATTTTTGAATGAACACTGCGTACCTGCTTGTAGTTTCCTCCAGCTCTCTCTGTCCCTCTCTCTCTCTCTCTCTCTCTCTCTTTCTCTCTTTCCCTTTTTTCACTCTGAACTCGCTCTGACCGGCTCCGACTCGCAAACCTTTCCAAAAGCGCACTCCCCTGGCACGTCACAAAACCCGGACCGGATTCAAGGAGCGCGCGCACCGGGTGGGCGTGTTACTAATGCTCTTTATCTTGGGAACACAGTTCTGCATCTGTAACAGGAAACCTGTCCACATGCAGAAGCTTTCAGCTCACTTACACAGTCAGGAGGTGTTGATGAATTTCCTGTAACAGCAGCTCTGACATTAGTGCAGGTCTAATAAAGTATCTATACTAAAACAGCTCCTTCACAGGGACTTGTACAGCAAATAATCTACATACACTGAGACTAATAATACATGTTAATAATATTAATAATAATAATATCTGTTGTAGGGGGGTACCGTGGTTTAGTGGTTAGCACGTTCACCTCACACCTCCAGGGTTGGGGGTTCGATTCCCACCTCCGCCTTGTGTGTGTGGAGTTTGCATGTTCTCCCCGTGCCTCGGGGGTTTCCTCCGGGTACTCCGGTTTCCTCCCCCGGTCCAAAGACATGCATGGTAGGTTGATTGGCATCTCTGGAAAATTGTCCGTAGTGTGTGATTGCGTGAGTGAATGAGAGTGTGTGTGTGTGTGCCCTGCGATGGGTTGGCACTCCGTCCAGGGTGTATCCTGCCTTGATGCCCGATGACACCTGAGATAGGCACAGGCTCCCCGTGACCCGAGGTAGTTCGGATAAGCGGTAGAAAATTAGTGAGAGAGTGAGAATATCTGTTGTAATCTAGCCAACATTTATCATTAATAGGGACAGATATTTTGTTTGGACATGTTTATGTGTAATATCCGTAACTTGTCACTTTCTGACTATATGATTTTTACAATGTTTACAGTTTATTTGTTTTTTTTATTTGTTTTTTTTAAATTTATTTATTTATCATTTTGCACATCTTTTCTTCTTATTTGAATGGTACCGCCACTGTTTTGTCCAACAAACGGTCTCTATACTGGTTTGCTCTGTACAGTAGTGTATTGTATGGCCTGTTTGTGCTGCCTTTTGTCTTGTTTGCACAAGGTTGCACACATGCACTTTATTTTAATAGGTTAATTTTTTACTTTTTTAGCCCTAAGTTCTGTGATGTTTTATGCAGCTCTGTGTCTTTGTGTAGCACGGTGATCCTCGAGGAATGATCATGATCCTTCATTTCATTGTGCACTGCATCAGCTATACATATAGGTGCATGTGCTCTGGTGATGTGACAATAAAAGTGACTTGACTTGACTTGACATATCCAAAATCATCGATCCTGTCTTCACAGTACAAAGTATTTCACTTTGTATAGACGCATACAGCACTTTTTTATGTACGTGACAATAAATCTTGACACTTGAAACATTTATGTAAGGCGTCTCCTTACAGTGTCATTAGATTACAAGTGTCAGCACTACATAGAGTTTGTTTGGGTTTTTCCTCATATGACTTCCGTTCACTTTAGTGTAAGGAGACCTTTACGCTCTGTAGCTGCTGTAATGCAACTGATCAGAAACAAACCTGGTTCACGGATGTTCCACATCATCAAATATAACTATAAAAGGATAAATACGAATATGAAACGTGTTGTAAGACGGATAAAACATTTCAGGATGTGCTTCACTGATTAATTTCCTATTTCAGTATGACATGGTGTGTATCATGCCATATATATATATATATATATATATATATATATATATATATATATATATATATATATAAAGCACCTCAAAGTGCATAAGAAGTTGTGTGCATGCTTGTAAACAATTATGGAATATTCAGTACATTACAGCACTACAGAAGTGTGTGTTTTGAGCCATGGCTATTGTGGTGTGTGCTGCGTTAGAGATGCCGGTTTGAGCCAGTTCCTTGGTTTATATGTTTCTCTCTCCAGCGCTTGTAGTAAACAACCCAGCCATGTGGGCAGGATGTGAGCTGTGATTGGCTGAAAGGCGATTCGTAGGACACACGCCCTAAAATCCCGACTTGTTTACGCCAGACTGGTGGCCAGGGTTGCCAGATTGTTCCTCTCCCAACGTTTATATTTTTTATCTTAATTCCTAGAGAGAGAAACAAATAGTGGTCATCCTCCCTTCTTGTTTGGTGTTCTATTTATTATTTCTTAGTCATTTCCCAACAAACACGTATCAGACCTGCGGTTTTTATGATATTCATTATGCATAACGTAAGAGGTTAAAGGCTGTGAAAAACAAGTCCGTGTAATGTGGCAACCCTGCGTGCAGGAGGCTTTGGCCACAATGGCTGAGAAGGTATTTTTTGCAGAGTAAGTCTTTTATGGACGGAGAAAAAAAAGTTCTCAGCATAATGACAAAATAATTTGCATTTTTAATTACAAGTGCATGCTTTAGTAGTGTCACAGAAGTGACCTAATCACCATCCATTATTATTTTATTAGAATGCCAGTGCTACAATGCCATGTTTATTATAATGCCATGTTTATTATAATGCCAATGCTACAATGCCATGTTTATTATAATGCCATGTTTATTATAATGCCAATGCTACAATGCCATGTTTATTATGATGCCATGTTTATTATAATGCCAATGCTACAATGCCATGTTTATTATAATGCCAATGCTACAATGCCATGTTTATTATGATGCCAATGCTACAATGCCATGTTTATTATAATGCCAATGATACAATGCCATGTTTGCTATAATGCCAATGCTACAATGGCATGTTTGCACCTTTAAGTGCATTCAAATGCCACTTTGTTTGCATTTGGTGTTCAGATGTTCAGATGAGCTGCAGTGAGATGTGCAGTGCAGCATGTGTGTGTTTGTGTGCACAGGAAACAGGGAAGTGATTACATAACTGCTCCATGGCTCAGTGCGGTATCTAATTACACACACCATAAATCCTTTTACACTCCACCCTGGCACTCTTTTTATAAAAAAAAAAAAGATAGTTTAACGGCGAGAAAAGAAACTCTTTTTTGTTTTTATGATCACACACACACACACACACACACACATGCATTGTGTAATTACATACGTTTATGCACTGTAGTGTAGATATGAGCTCGTGACGTCACGCACGTTTGTATAGAGTTGTTTATTGTACATACGTTAAAGTGCTCGTGTTTTTTAAACCCTCCTGGTATGTCCTTGCTTGCACACACCTAGTTTATGACTATTACGTGCTGATGAGTAACTGCTGTGCCTTTGTGAATAAAGAACCGTGTACGTGCAGAAGAGCACGTGGCTCCCTGAAGCTCGCGCTGCACGTCGCTGCAACACCCCACACACACACCCCCCACGCGCAGGGGCTCGCGCGCTGAAGCATTTGTCCACCTTAGCGTTTTAGCATTAGCATGATTCTGTTAATAACCCCGTAATATGAGCTCGATGATAATTACAGTAAGACGATGATGACATTGCCATAGTGGTGTACAACTCGACTGAGTCGATTCGTTTGGTTCAGTACTCTGTTTAGTTCAGATATGATTCGATTCCTTGACTCACTGATCCATTCTGGGGCTTTAAGCGGGTGAGGGGGTTGTTTAAGTTGCTCTTACATAACATAAATGCCTGCCGGTTTCTATTGACTCATCTATGACAAAAAGGTTTGTATGACCGAAGATAATCACCACATTTACACGTCCTTTAGATCCGCTTTACTTCAAAGAGTCATTCTAAAAGAATCGGTTCGTCACGTGCTGACTTGCACTTACAGAAAATAAAAGTAAACCTACACCAAATCCCTTAATGATATAACTCAAGTCAGACACTCATCAGATGTTCTTATTCAGAGTTTAGTGTAAAAACAGTGAGAAAAAACAAGAACATTTTATTACTTAAATTCACAGGTTTACAAATCTGTTCTTAGAGAATCACTTTTTGTGTGTGTGTTTTTTTTTTTTGCTCCAGTCATTTGTTGATTTAATTAATCAGCAAAAAGAACAGTTCCTCCTGATGGGACGTGATTAAATTACAGCTGGAAAAGTCTATAATCAGGAGTAAATATAACAGTAAATACAGCATGACCTTATACTAACGCAGACAAAGAAAAAGACATAGTTTTGAAAGAGATGAATTAAAAGATACAGGACAGAAAGGACTCGTGTCCTAACAAAGTTCCCTTTATTCGTGAACCCGACATCTTTCTCTAATGAAAGGTCATTTAAATATTCAGTAATTTCTTTCATTTCTGAGACTCAAAATCTATCATTTGGATACCTGGGGACAAATAAATGTAAAGAAAGCATATACATCATACAATTTCAAGGGGAAAACAATAGAACGACTGAAACACAGCTTCATACCAATACCATTCCAGAACAAACTCAAACCTAAGATAAAATCTCATGACACTGCATTACTGACCCTTCCACCCCCAACCGTCCACATCCACCCCCACCACCATCAGTGACCTTTTGCCTTTTAGTTTCTAGGTGGGATGGTTTTTTTTATTCTGCTTGTCCCTCTAGAAACATGCAACAGAAGGTTTCCTCTTTTAGAACTCTTTTTAAAAAGGTATGGCACTAACCTTCCACTTAAAATAGAATTAATTTTAATAATAGTTTAAAAAAAAAAGCAATAATAGTTTTACTTCACTTCTTTATAGCATGACTTAGTGTTTGTAATAACACTGCCATCTATCTTACACTAAATACTTTCTCAGAACGTGTTTTGTTTGCTAAAATTGAAACACGTTAGAAACATAGATTGATATACGAAGACTTTTTTTTGCACGATGTCACCGTGTCCATCCCGGCTGTGAGTCAGCACGCCTTCCCAAGCCTCTGGAATGAAGTTTTTCTGTCCGTGTTGAAATGCCTTGTGAATAGTAATCGTACCTTTACTACAGATGCAGTGGCTCGAGGTGAGGTTGAGAAACTCTGGAGTTTCCTTTTAATGGAAATAAAACTGATTGACGTAACCAGGACATGGAAGAGGAAATATGCTCAGATAAAATCTCATGCTTTTCAATCAATGTTTCCACATTAATGTTAATAGACGGTTCTAATTTCTAAAATCTACAAACTAAAATTACATCTAACTTAAAAAAAACAAAACAAACAGATCTTTCTATTTTATGTCGTCCATTAAGCGATTTTATAGGCCGTCACCTCAGTTAATAGCTAAAGAACTGTTTCTCAGTATAACAGATGGCAGATGCATTTGTTTGATGTTAAATTTAAAGGAAACTTAATGGTGATATTGCTGACCTTTTATGAACATTTTTATAGTGGAATAAACATGCAAAACTTTGTCTAATAAACGGTATGAGTGTAATGTTAGCCATGCGTGGACAATCATTTGGAAGTGTGAGGACACATGGCACTGAGACAGTTGTGACCCCGAGTCCGACATCTGATCTGAAGGTCTTCTGTATGCAAAAACATGACTGTGCACCAGGTACTGGTTTACAAGAAAAGACCCGGTGCCTGAACGTGGTCTTTGCAAATTATTTTTAGTGTGTTTAAGAAATCAGGCAGCTAACTTTAGAATAAAATGCAGTCCGCTCAATGCTATGTCAGGGAGACTAATTAAAAGGAAATCAAACAATCAGTCATCAAATCAAAGGAAGTCTATGGTACACAGTTTTCACATCTTTCGTATTACTTAGAAGCCTGCAGACGTCAGTGATGTGGCAACAAGGGAATAACACAATTTTGAGAAAATTAGCTAATGTCAGAAAAGTGAGCAGTGTAACTAGGTAGAACCCGGACATCACTTGCAAGACTTCAGCAGGATTTACACTGTAAAATGGAACAGAAACAGGTCATAATTAAAGACAAACCTGACCACTGTGCACAGGAAATACACCGGCTCAACCTCAGCTAAGTCACTCCAGTTACAGGAGGAACTGTTTTCGTAATCAGTGATATTTACTAATGAATTATTTCTCAATATATAAGCCAGCTTCAGATAAACTACGGTTCTCAAGGATGTTAGAAATGCATCACAGAGCACCACATGTTCCTGTTAATGAATGTGGCTTTTGTTTGTCCTGCGAGCTTCATGTTTGACCACTCGCTCACATCTGCATGCAAGTTAAAACCTCCAGTTTACGTGACTGTTTTGCTGCATGATCTTTCCAGATGATGCCTAAGTGTTGTCTGCGAAACGTGATAACGTGAAATGTTCTTTGAATAAAAACAGTACCAATGAATCTCCTTTTCAGATATCTATCTATCTATCTATCTATCTATCTATCTATCTATCTATCTATCTATCTATCTATCTATCTATCTATCAGAAAACATTACCTACTTACTTCCTAATTGCATTTCTAGCATTCACAAAAAAATGAGAGCAAATGAATGAGAGACTTCTGAAAACTGGAAAAAAAGGGGGCCAAGAATTGATCCCTGAGGCACTCCTTGACTAACAGGTGGAGAAGAAATGTTCATTCATATAAAATGGTCTAGTACCAACTGAGGAACGATGAGACTGCAGTAAAGAAAGTTGTCAGTGATGTGATGAAGTTATTCTAAAGAACAGAGAAGAGAAATGAGAATGACACTGAAGAGAACAGAAAAGAGAAGTACAGAGAAAAGAAAACGAGAGAAGAGATAAACAGAGAAGACAAGAAAAGAGAAGAACGGAGAAAAGAACAGAAGAGAAGCCTGCTCACCTAGTTTCCACTTTTTGCTTGAGGCACAACAGAGACCAGAGTTTGTCCTCTGAGTGAGAATGAAAAGAACTAAAAAAGAATAAAACCACAGAAATGTTTTCTCTCGTTTATTTTCACGACACTGCACTGTGTACATAAGAGTTTAAAAGAAAAGAGGTTACAAGGAGTTAACTAGTTGCATGTTTTCAGTCACACAGACCCACACGAGGTCTTGGGTTATGTTACGGCTCACACCCTGTTGGTGAAGCGCTCCTGCAGGCGATTACTGATTGACTGATGACGGCCCACACAAGGACTCGCGTATCACGCCGTATACGGACGGATTTACTCGAAATAGTTTGCAGAGTGTTTACACAAGAAGGGTGGCCTTCAGGAAAATCCAGTTCGTTTAGCTCCTGAGGTCGTGTGAACTGAACCTCTCCGTTGTCTTGTTTACATTATTTACACATTAATGTAAGATTAACTAAGTCATTTTATATTAATGAGCTCAACATGGTGCAATAAGACTTGCTATTATTATTATTATTGCTATTCAAAAGTACTGCCAAACTAGTATTTGGGACAAAAGTAATGGCACCCGATAAAAGGAGGCAGAGTTAGCATTTGTGTAGAGAGATGAGCTGCAGTGGCTGAGCTGCATTACTGCACTATTGCACTCTGAGGGATTTGACTTTATAGTGTTTTGTGTGTGCGACTAAACATAAACCAGCACATTTAGATCACATCTGGTCTTTTAAAGCCGATTGTCGTTCATCATCATACAGTACGAACTTGAGTATGAAGAAACCAAGGGAAACTTTCGGAATCTCTAGTCAGGAAAAAACACACAAAACCGCTAGACGAGGCAGAGCGTGAACCGTTTCTACAGTCAGTCTGAAGTGTGAGCTGGATTGAGGTCTTTTCCATCACTCAGTTTACAGACCGTAAAACATCCCGGTATCTTTTTAAATGGGAAATAATTTACCCAGTAACTTTACTAATGCTGCTGTTTTCTTTTGCATCCATTTAATCCTTGTTAGTTGTTAATCGCTTCTATTGTAGTTAGTTATATTTAAAAGCACAATATAAAATATTAGACATTGAATAACTCTAGAAATACTTCACTTTTAGTGCTAATAGACTTCATTTCAGATATTTCAGATTCCCCGACACCGAAGGTAAAATTAAACCTCCACATACGCTTTCTATAACATTTTAAACCTCATATGTTTGCATGATAACATGACCGACACCTCATCCAGACAGCTGGAACAGATAAAACATTAAACATATTATTGTAGTAGAAAATAAAATACAGATGTTTATCAGTGCATTTCCATGAAATTTGCTGTGATTGTGGAAAGCTCCCTCTCTGTGAGCACCATGAAGGTTTGTCTCGTTCCTGGAAACTGTATTTACGGCTTCTCCTTCGGTTTCATGTAGAAAACTAGAACTTTCTTTAAAAAAAAATAGAAAGTTTGAGGACCCCATTTTTATAAAGAGTGTGTGCTGTTGGTTCTCTCAGAGTTTCAGTTCTTTATGTTCACGCTGAAGATGGAAGAGCAGGTTCCTCTGAGTCATGTGGCACGCTAGAACCCCTTGATATTCTTACTCATACCCGTATTCGGCCAGTGGGTCATGATGTAACGCAGATTCATTTCGAGCTCCACTCGTGAACATTTCTGGATCTTTCTTCTCTCTGACAGTTTGGTAGATGTGCTAGTGTTGGGATGGCAACAGCAAGGCGTGGGAGATATCAGTTATTAGTAACTTTTCTAAAAGCTTTAGTCTGGTTTTTAGGGATAAGCATTTTCAGTGTGTGCGTGGACACAATTCGAGACTCAATTCAATAACAGTGGTTAAATCCTGAGCACTATGATGCTGTTCCTACTGGAGATAAGCGCATTGATGGGTCAAAGACAGAAGCTCTGTTTAAATCTAGTTTATGGGTCTAATAACGTGTGACTAAGCTATCGGAGATGGCAGTGTTTAGCTTGCGTACTCATCGTCAGACATCCTACATCGTCATCATGCCACCGTTTACCGTCGTCTGTGTGTTGCGTTCTGTAGAAGAAAAAATCATCACCATTATTACAGACATAGAATAATTAATTTGTTTTTGCATTAAATTACATTTTATGAAGAAACTTGAAGATTATTCATTCTCGGGTCACGGGGAGCCTGTGCGTATCTCAGGCGTCATCGGGCATCAAGGCAGGATACACCCTGGACGGAGTGCCAACCCATCACAGGGCGCACACACACACACACACTCTCATTCACTCACACAATCACACACTACGGACAATTTTCCAGAGATGCCAATCAACCTACCATGCATGTCTTTGGACCGGGGGAGGAAACCGGAGTACCCAGAGGAAACCCCCGAGGCACGGGGAGAACATGCAAACTCCACACACACAAGGCGGAGGCGGGAATCGAACCCCCAACCCTGGAGGTGTGAGGCGAACGTGCTAACCACTAAGCCACCGTGACCCCTTGAAGATTATTATTAAAGTGAATATTCTAAAAGATCTGCGGTCTCAGATCTGATCTTTTCATTAAAGCTAATCAGAGTGAGCGAATAACAGCTTAGCTTAGCATGCCTAGCGTGTGACTCCTCCAGGCTTTGAACTGTTCGTTGGGGCCGAGCTGTAAGTCCTCGGGCATCAGGGTCAGATCTGGTGAGATAAGAGTAAAAAGATGTTTGGTCAGTTGGTGGTTCGAGCCCTGGTAGAGGAACAGACAGGAATGTACAGCTCTGTAGTTGTGATGCTTACTCCGCTCAGGAGCAGGGATCTCTGCAGCATTTCCCGGCGTCACCTGTTTTACAAGTTTACATTTATAAACACTTTACAACCCGACAAAGCAAATCCACATAAAATGGAGAAAAAAATCAGACAAAGACTTTGCTTACAACTCGAACTAACGTAGACGAGTTTGTCTCCACTTCACTTCTGCTGTCCAGAGTAAACGATTGTCTGTTAAACACCACATTTAATAAGAGTTAGAACGTGATATAATCATCATCATCATCATCATCATCATCATCATCATCATCATCAATGCACTGCATTATACGGTTCTCAGACTAAATACACCTCTGTCTGCCCTCTAGTGGCTGAAGGTGTTATTTTCATTTTAAACTCAGTCCTCCACTGCCCTCTGCAGTCAGTAAATAAAATTGCACTCAACGCCACAATTAGCCACAATTACTGGAACACTTCATAAAAAGAATTAAGCTTTAGGAATTCTTAAATTACAGTTGTTTATAGCCTTAAAAATGACATTTAGCAAATAAAAATATCATTAATGTACTAATTTATCAAGTACTTTTACAAGGATTACAATGAAGCCAGGTCTAAGATTTTTAAACCCATTTCGATTTTTTTTTTTTTTTACTGATTTCAACCTTGTTTTATTTCATTGGCAGATTATTTTGTTTCTTTCTGGAAGTAAATGCTTCATTTTAACAAAAATTATCTGCCAATAAAACAACAGCAGCTGAAGATCGCTATAAATAAAAAATGTCTAGAAATAAATTGAATAATCTTATACTAGAAAGATATAGAAGGGGTGTGTTAATATAAAACACATCGCGATACAGCGCACAATATAACATTAAAAACACAACAGTTCATCATCTAGCATGTTCCTGATCCGATCTGTTCCCGTTCAGGCACTTTAAACCTCCAGAGAGCAAGAGAGGCGGGTGCTCTAATTAACTTATTAACTAATGGAACTAATTAATTCTCTCTCACACACACACAAACACACATGCACACATGCACACAAACACACGCACATTTTCACTCTTTTACAAACACACACACAGATTTGGCTTGCAAATCAATGCACACATATCAAAGACTTTCTTTCTTTCTTTCTTTTTTCCTTCTTTCCTTCTTTCGTTTGTGCTTAAAAGTAATGAATTTAATTTTTCTTATCTCTAAATCATCTCTGTATCACGTATTGCTTATGTATATATATATATATATAATTTATTTATATATATATATTTATATACATTTTACTCGATGTAAGAGTGACATCACGTGTCACGTATGTAGTGTTTGACTCTCGTCTGCAGACGGGTATGACCGGGTCACGCCTAATTCCTGACAGATTCCTTGAGCTGACAAACTTGACTGTTCTGTCCTGGAATGTTGTCGTAGCGATAAAGCGGATGTACGAAAAGCCTCAGAGCCTGAAGGACAAACGAGACACTTTCCCTGACAGCCCTCACCTCTGACAGCTGGTACAGAGCGCGAGGAGCGTGATGGTCAGGACGAGGAGGATGGCCACAGAGAAGAGCGCCATCCCCGGGACGCTCGCCGCCTCCCACACCTGCAGGTCCATGTAGATGGGAGCCATGATCCTGGTTCTAAAACCAAAAACAAAGAACATAAAGTAAAGAAACACGAGTGAAGGGTTTTGGGGGATGAGTTACGAGAATTGTGTTGTGTTGTGTTGTGTTGTGTTGTGTTGTGTTGTGTTCAGTGTTGTCGTTCTCACAGCATCTGATCACAGCATGAAGAATGAAATCTTTTCTCTGAAGTATATTATTTTTACACTCAGGTTGTTCAGTTTAAAAAGTTTACACATTACAGTCATAGCCAGGATTTCTGAAGATAATTCTCTCACTCACTCATTTTCTACCGCTTATCCGAACTACCTCGGGTCACGGGGAGCCTGTGCCTATCTCAGGCGTCATCGGGCATCAAGGCAGGATACACCCTGGACGGAGTGCCAACCCATCACAGGGCACACACACACACACACACTCTCATTCACTCACGCAATCACACACTACGGACAGTTTTCCAGAGATGCCAATCAACCTACCATGCATGTCTTTGGACCGGGGGAGGAAACCGGAGTACCCGGAGGAAACCCCCGAGGCACGGGGAGAACATGCAAACTCCACACACACAAGACGGAGACGGGAATCGAACCCCCAACCCTGTAGGTGTGAGGCGAACGTGCTAACCACTAAGACACCGTGACCCCCTAATTCTGCACTCATTAATCTCTAATGATTAAACAAACCAGTCACATCTCACTAACACACTCACTACATCTCTCTCTGGCTGTTTTGGGGTGGAGGAAGAACCTGGACGACACCAACACGGACACCAGGACGTACACTGACCTGGAGCTGTGAGGTGACGTTGCTGCACCTCTGCGTTTTTTCTTCCTCTTGTATTGTTTCTGTATGATGATGATGTACGATAACGATCTAATGTATAATTTAGTCTAATTTCACATTCATTTTTGTCGTTCACTCGTCACCTTTATCGTTCATCGCTCATTCCTCACGTCCCGTTTCAGCATTTCAAAAATTCAAGTCATTTGTTTTTTTCGCAATTGATTATTATCTCTTGTTACAGATTGTGAAATGCGCTGTGTTAATTAGGTCAGTAAAAAGAAGAAAAAAAAAAAACTCTATCACTTTTTAGTGCTCGCTGCTTCCTGCAAATGATAACGAACCTCTGTTATAATGTTATAAGACACATTTCACGTTCCTTTTTTTTCCTCCAACATGATCCTATGTCTTCTGATCTACTGATGGATTCCACTTGAGCTGATGCGTTTAGAAAGAAGGTCAGCCGAGCAGGTATCGGTGGGCGGAGCTTATTTCCGGGCCGGAAATGTGTAAAGAGTGAGTGTGAGGGAACAGTGAGGACCAGATTGTTCAGTTTATGTCTCTGCATTATTAAGTCACTAATAGTTAATAGTAATAACAATAATAATAGAACGAATCCTTTCTTTTGCATTTCCTACAATCAGATCTGTGATTTCTCGGCTGCTCTGTAGTTCCTGATCATTCAGGGATTTGGTCGTCATACCTACGACACTACACGTATGAGTCATTAAATGTGTATGAGGAATGATGGAGCACACAGAGTTGAGATACGAGGTGGTAGATTCTTGGCAACAGATAACACCCTATGACACTCGTTTGGCCACGCCCCTTTAAAACATCACAAATAAAAACAAGCCATGAATCTTACAACCAAACAAACTGCTGGACATTTTCCTTCTTGTTAAAAAAAATAAATAAATAAACTTGCTAGGATGGCAAGATGTTTGTTGATCTTTATCTTTACTAATCCTTGACTACGAATCCTTAAACTAATTCTAAGTGCATGATGTAATGCATCAGCAGTGAAGCACGGTGGTGGTAGCATCATGTTTAGTTAGCATCTGCCTCTTGGTTGCTTCTCTCTGAGTCATGGATTTATTTATGTCGCCCTGCAGGATATGTTTATAACCAATTCCTTATTTTCCTGACTGCTTCATGTGCTCTTTGACCTGATGCTGTTTGTTCAGGTAATAAACTCTGGGTTCTGCCAGGAACAGATGAAGTGTGTTTATATTTTGACACTTTAATTGCAGGTGCATTGAATTCGTGATCGCACCAAATCTGATTTAACCGTCAGCTCTCAGCTATCGTTCACTGTATGCGGTGTAACGCTACATATTACAGTACAGAGCTTCTGATCCGTATCATCGTCCGTGTTCCTCGACCAGGTGTGTCTGATTCCCAGCTAGATTACTGGGAGGAGAGCGGCACGCTGGCTGAGCACATTAGTGTGTAATGCGGTTTTACCGCAGTTTTTTTTTCTCTCTTTAAACCTTAAACAAAGGATGAGAACGCCTACTTGGCCTCGTGCCATGATTTGGTTTGGTTTTGTCTGTGATCTGAATGAGAGTTTTGTAGGTCAACATTTGTTTAGAGCGAAATTCCTCGCTCTCATAAACCGTATAGTGTTTGTAGAAGTGTTATATAAGTGTAAATAGTGTGTGTGTGTGTGTGTGTGTGTGTGTGTTTAAAGTGATGCCGGCTCTACTGTAAATGCTGCGACGATGGAAAGTTTTTATGACGGTTAAAAATAAAATTGTAGCAGCTGATCATCGTATAATAACGATCATTGTTTCTATATTTTATCCTTCTTGTTTAATGAGGTATAATTCAGGAGTTATACATCATGTGTGATGTTTAAATTCCAGGTGTGATCCTTCAGCCCCACCCTGAACCTGCAATAAATCCCTGAAACTGGTTCCTACAACCTGAGATAAGACTAATCTCTAATCTAAGCTTATTACATAACATCACATCACTCAGAGAAACATTAGACGTTTTTGTCTGAGCTAAGAATAAAAAAAAAGAAAAAAAAACAAACAAACAAACAAACACAAGAAAAGCAAATGAAGGTAGAAAGCAGGATTATGAAGAGCGATGGAAGCAGATACATGAGCTGAGATCTTGTTTGCTCTGTTTCGTTTTGATTAAAAGGAATTAAAATGTGAATGAAGAGAAATCACGTACGTGTTCCTGATGAAAGTTGGTTTGTTGCTTTGCTGCTGACGTTCTTGACCTCTTGACCTTTTTCTTAGATCACAAGCAGAGCGTCTTGTCCATGTGTGTGTCCTTCATATCAATGTGAGAGGCTCAGCACCGGCTCCTGTCTAAATGTGTGTGTGTGAATGTGTGTGTGTGTGTATACAGTATGTGTGTCACACACCGGTAATATACACCTTAGTTAAATTACACTTCCTCATTCTCTTGCTCTCCGTCTCTCTCGCTCGCTCCCCCCCCCTTTTAGCGTTCTCTGTAATTACAGACATAATAATAATTCCTGCCGAGACAGTAAAACATTTCACTAAATACATAACGTTTATTTTTTTATTCTCTTTATTCACGTTTTATATGTAGGCAGTTTTTGCTACTTAAAGTTAACGAGTTTCAGATTAAACTTTAATACAAAGTCATTTTGTCGCTTTAATTTAACATTTATTTCTTTTCCACTGTTTGTTGTTGTTTTTGCAATCATTAATATTCTACATTAATAATTACAAATCATGTTCTAATATATTTGAATATTTGAATATTAATATAGGTTTTTTGAGAGATTATATTATAAAAGATTACGTATTATAATGTCTTTGTGTTAATGTTTGACGCTGAGACATAAAGCTCTAACGTGTGTCACTCAGGATGAAGCCGTCGGCCGTATGCAGTAAATGTAAATGTATGTAAATGTAAATGTCCGCATTTTCCTTTTGTAACTGTCTCCATGCTCTTTTACAGCCACCGGATCATTGCAGTGAAATTCACACACAATGCTGCCATCTGTTCCACAACTTTGTTCCACAACACACATAAAAATAAAATAAATAGAGTTTATTATCTGAAAGGGGCGTGTAAACTTTTTGCAGCCTGCTGTATAAGACTTTCAAGGATATAAACTTGGCAAGAGGGTGTGTGAGTGTGTGTGTGTGTGTATGCGTGTGTTTGTGTGTGCGTGTTTGTGTGCGTATGTGCGTGTTTGTGTCTGTGAGTGTGTGTATGTGTGGGTGTGTGTCTGTGAATGTGTGTATATGCGTGTTTATGTGTGTGTATATGTGCATGTTTGTGTGTGTGTATGTGCGTCTTTTGTGTGTGTATGTTTGTGTTTGTGTGTCTGTGAGTGTGTGTATGTGCGTATTTGTGTGTGTGGGTATGTGAGTGTGTGTGTTTGTGTCTGGGAGTGTGTGTATGTGCATGTTTGTATCTGTATGTGCGTGTTTGTGTGTGTGTGTCTGTGAGTGTGTGTGTGTTTGTGTCTGGGAGTGTGTGTATGTGCATGTTTTTGTGCGTGTGTGTGTGTGTTTGTGTGTGTGTATGTGCGTGTGTGTGTCTGTGAGTGTGTGTATGTGTGGATGTGTGTCTGTGAGTGTGTGAATATGCGTGTTTATGTGTGTGTGTATGTGCATGTTTGTGTGTGTGTATGTGTGTCTTTTGTGTGTGTATGTTTGTGTTTGTGTGTCTGTGAGTGTGTGTATGTGCGTATTTGTGTGTGTGGGTATGTGCATGTTTGTGTCTGTATGTGCGTGTTTGTGTGTGTGTGTCTGTGAGTGTGTGTGTGTTTGTGTCTGGGAGTGTGTGTATGTGCATGTTTTTGTGCGTGTGTGTGTGTTTGTGTGTGTGTATGTGCGTGTGTGTGTCTGTGAGTGTGTGTATGTGTGGGTGTGTGTCTGTGAGTGTGTGTATATGCGTGTTTGTGTGTGTATGTGTGTGTTTTGTGTGTGTATGTTCGTGTTTGTGTGTGTCTGTGAGTGTGTGTATGTGCGTATTTGTGTGTGTGTGTATGTGCATGTTTGTGTGTGTGTGTGTTTGTGTCTGGGAGTGTGTGTATATGCGTGTTTGTGTGTGTATGTGCGTGTTTTGTGTGTGTATGTTCGTGTTTGTGTGTGTCTGTGAGTGTGTGTATGTGCGTATTTGTGTGTGTGTGTATGTGCATGTTTGTGTGTGTGTGTTTGTGTCTGGGAGTGTGTGTATATGCGTGTTTGTGTGTGTATGTGCGTGTTTTGTGTGTGTATGTTCGTGTTTGTGTGTGTCTGTGAGTGTGTATGTGCGTATTTGTGAGTGTGTGTATGTGCGTGTTTGTGTGTGTGTGTGTTTGTGTCTGGGAGTGTGTGTATATGCGTGTTTGTGTGTGTATGTGCATGTTTTGTGTGTGTATGTTCGTGTTTGTGTGTCTGTGAGTGTGTGTATGTGCGTATTTGTGTGTGTGTGTGTGTATGTGCATGTTTGTGTCTGTATGTGTGTGTTTGTGTGTGTGTGTGTCTGTGAGTGTGTGTATGTGCGTGTTTGTGTGTGTGTGTATGCACGTATTTGTGTTTGTGCCTGTGTGTGTGTGTGTGTGTGTGTACGTCATCGATGTGTCATGTGTCCCGGAGCGCCACCTAGTGGCATTGTTGTGCTTTGAGAAACAGAGCAGAGTATTATGGGATGTGCAAAATAATGTTTAAGATTTGTTAAAATATATAAATATATAAATATATAAATATATATATATATGACATTTATAAAGTGTTTCTAATGGTTAGAGTTTACAATTGTTCATATTAAAATGTTTATTATTATATTTCTTTATTTAGATTTATGAATGTATTATAATTATTAATTTTATTGTTTTTAATTGAATTCTTTCAATTTATGCAAATTATATTTAAAGACTGATTTGTTTTAGTTTTATTTTAATATTTATTTTAATATTTAAATTCATTTGTTGGGTTTTTTTCTACCAATAATTTTCTCATTTAATATTTAACCTCCTGTATAAACATCATCATTTTTAATTTGACATTTCACGGTTGCTGTGGTAACTCCTGTAGAGCATTGTGTGTGTGTGTGTGTGTGTGTGTGTGTGTGTGTGTGTGTGTGTGTGTGTGTGTGTGTGTGTGTGTTTTCAGCATCAATGCTGACGTGAATGACTCTTAAAGGGGACGTGAAAGACTAGAAGTGAAAATAGATTCATTTACAGAGCTCTTTGTGTTGAGTGGGATGAAGCCCGAGCTGGAGAGAATTAACTGCTCTCTCTCCCTCTCTCTCTTTTAAACACACACACACACACACACACACACACACACACACACAGAGATCCTGAAGCAGACACAGAACAGAGGAGGATCAGGGTGTAACATCACAATGCCAGCTCCATGTAGTATGCGCCTGGCAGGGCAGCAGAGAAACTGGAGGCAGACTGGCAGGGCTTCGTTCCCGAGGCTCTCCATCCTTCCAGAAGGAGACAAGATGAAAGGTGGGTGAACTCAATAACGCTAACAAGCCTGAGGATGTTTTTTTTTATTTTTTGTGGATGATACGTGTGTGTTAATGACGTTTGCGCACATACCTAAACGTCTTGTCTTTTGCTGCGTAGGAACATATATAGTACAGAATTGTGTCACCGTAAGAGAAGGTAGCGTCCCAGGCTGCGATGAACTTACTGATTCCCCAGGGTTCCCTCAGAATCATATGCTTCTCTGTTGTGTAACACACACTCTCACACACCCACACAATACATTCGAGCAGTCTGACTTCACACAAATCATACATTTCTCACAAGATCTGTTCTAACAACAGCATCTGAGTTTTGAGTTGAGGAACCGTAGTCAGGCGCTCAGGATTATCTCAGTGTTATCTCATCCACCTCGTCCCCTGAACACGATCGCAGCACAAACAAATAACATCTTTGTAGCTTTCTCTTCAGGCCATGGGCTGTTCTTGGGGAACAACACAACACTCACAGAGTCGGCCTGGGACACGTCTGACAGCCTGCTGCTTATTAAAGATCTTAAAGTGATAAGTAAAATAAAATAATAAACTCAAATGTTACATTTTTGCAGCGTACGAATTCAGAGATCTTAAAAGAATCTCGTCCGGATTGCGTAACAGGTTGTGCTGTGATGCCCTCGTGTCGGATGATAAGCTCAAAAATAAGTGACTCACATAAACACAAACATGCTGCGAACTCAGCTCGAGGTAATACGGGAAGTTTTGTCCGTTAACTCGTCCAGGAACCGGACTCAAACGTGAACCTCATCCTCATTTGGGTGACACTGGAAGGTGTGATTATAAATATACAGTCTGGGAATTGTGTATTAAAGAGGATGTTGTTGTCCACAAAGACCACATGGAGTTGGCATCTCCTATTAGTATGTCTGAATATTTCATGAAGCAGAGTCCAACTGGAGCTGGTAGATCTCTAGATGTCTCAGGATCATCAC